>NW_009922304.1:107989-165735 GCF_000696875.1 Nestor notabilis | reverse complement strand
CTGAGTGGATCATAGAATCTCTATAAAAGAATGCAGGAGACCTTAACGAATAATAGAAAAATTTGTAAACTTGCTTGGAGAGGGCTGATGAAAAATAGGTGTAGCCTTATTTTATGTCCTTCCGGGATTCTCAAGTATGTGTCCAGTTGAAATTAACTTAAGACATTTGTTAAGGCATCATGTCTTTTTAAGTTATAGTTTCCTTTTTTGAAAGGTATTTTGATTAAATGTTTTTTCACTTATCAAACATGAAACTTGGACTATAAAATTTAGGGGAGGGGAAAACCCCAACAAAACATACCAAAAACAAAACTAAAAACCCAGAATTATGTATGGGCTTATTCAGACCTCTGGGCGGTTTTCCAGGCAGGCTAACACAAGTGGTGCAAATACACCACTCCAGTTCCATTGCTGTGAACAGAGCTAATCCAAATCGCATCAGGGAAGGGTAAGAACCTCTCAGTACAGTTACACTGGATTATTTAGCCAGCTGCAGGGAGGTCTTTCCTAACAACGAGTTGGGTATGTCCTTAGACAAAGTGAACCCTCATTGAAGCCCTACCAGTGGAGGAGATGTTTGTCCTGACAGTGACTGTATCAAGGAGCTGGAGAAGCATTGACATGTCTCCTTAGTTAGGAGTTGCAACCTCTCGGGTATTTCTAGTATGAAGTTTCCTGAGACCTATATAGCCAGATGTCCCCATTTAAATGCTGTAGTGATATGAACCATTTATTTAAACTTCCCACTGGACTGCTGCTACCTTACAGTTCTTCATGCTCAACTGGTCTAAACACCATGGATGCAGAATGACATCTGAGACTGAGTAGAAGGATACAGGGATGTTTCTGATTCCCTGGCAGCAGTGAAAAAAATTGGTGATCTGATTAAATCAGATATATAAAAGTAACTCACTGTTTTTTTCTGCCTTAGAGAGCAGCTCTCACAAGGAATTTCATCAAGAAAAAGTCAAGCCACAAATGAGCTCATATGACCAGAACCAACCACAAACGCTTTACTACTCTGGTTGTTATTTAATGAAATATGTGAACCAGTATTAAGCTTTTAAAGATATTTTCATGAGGTTTTATGACATTTCTTTGTAATTTTTAATAGTTACTTTCAAAATGTGACATATTTCAGAGTTACATGTGGGGATGTGTACCTAACTGCACCACCTTTCTGTTTCAATATATCCTATTCTTTTTGTGTTCTGCATGCAACCTTTAGCATGCAGTTTCTATAAGCTGGCTTATTTTCTGTCATGATGTGGGCCCAGAGTAGCTGTGAAAATCAGGTGTGTTGCTGCTGAGAAACATGTTAGAAACAGCAAAGCTGTTGCATTTTTAGGTCATGAAATAAAAACATGAGGACAAGATACTGATATACTACCTCAGGTGAAAGAAATCATTGTCCCATTTCCAGCACTGGCCAAGAACAAGTGTATGGGAAGCAATACAAGGACATAGCAGGCATATGAATATACAGTCCCAGGTTACTCTCCAAAGCTGTGATATTTTGCTGTTCAGGAGCTTCCTAAGCCAGAAGTGGCTTCTCTGGATTTAATGTCTACAGGCAGGTTCTTCTTCTGTGAGTTCATCTAGCTCCTTTTTGAACACTGAGCCAAATAACTGAACCAAAAGTTGTCTCCATTTATCTGAGGCAAGCGGCTGCCATTAACACTGATTCTAAGGGGGGGGGGAAATTATAATCAATGTCTTACAAAAGGTATAATAAACCTTGTGAAGTTCCACAAGGCCAAATGCAAAGTCCTGCACCTGGGTCGGGCCAATCCCAAGCACAAATACAGGCTGGGCAAAGACTGGATTTAGAGCAGCCCTGAGGAGAAGGACTTGGGGGTGTTGGTTGACCAGAAGCTCAACAGGATGCAGCAGTGTGCACCTGTAGCCCAGAAAGCCAACCGTGTGCTGGGCTGCATCAAAACAAGTGTGACCAGCAGGTGAGGAGAGGGGATTCTCCCCCTTTGCTCTGCTGAGGCACCACTTGTAGTACTGCATTCAGCTCTGGGATGCCCAACATAAGAAGGACAAGGACCAGTTGGAGTGAGTCCAGAGGAAGCCATGAAGACGATCCGAGGGCTCAAGCACCTCTGCTATGGAGACAGGCTGAGAGAGTTGGGATTGTTCAGCCTGGAGAAGAGAAGGCTCTGGGGAGACCTTAGAGCAGCCTTCCTGAACCAAAAGAAGTCAACAAGAAATGTAGAGAGGGACTTTGGACCAGGTCGTGTAGTGACAGGACAAGAGGGAATGGCTTTAAGCTCAAAGAGGTAGATTTAGATTAGATATTAGGAAGAAATTCTTCACTCTGAGGGTGGTGAGGAGCTTGTACAGGTTGCCCAGAGAAGTTGTGGCTGCACCATCCCTGGCAGTGTTCAAGGCCAGGTTGGATAGGGTTTTGAGCAACCTGGTCTAGTGGAAGGTGTCCCTGCCCATGGCAGGGGGGTTGGAACAAGATGATTTTTAAGGTCCTTTCCAACCCAAATCTGTGATTCTGTGGTTCATTATTGATGCACTTGGCTTCCAGTGGAAAAAAAAAAACGAAAACAAACTGTGCCAAACAATAACTGTTTCACAAAGAGCTAACTCTTACACATATAAATAACAAGGTGTAAATAACAAGACCACTTTCTGTAGCTCCTACAGGCAAATTCCAATAAGTGTCCTGAACTTAATAGAAAAAAATTGTAATAGCAGACAGTTTATTTTTTAGTTGAAAAAAAAAAGCATCCCATTTCAAACAGCACTAAAAGAGCTCTCTCAGAAGATGAAAGCGATACCATGTTTCTTGATCTTTCTTCACTGTTTGCAAAGTACATTTTCCAAAAATGAACTAATTTCGCATGGATTCTCAAAACCCAGGTAACCCACAAGTGCTGATTCCTCCCAGGATAGCCACTATACCACTGAAATGCAATGGAATGGACAAGGAGAGCTGAGGATCTGGCACAGTTGGGCTCTACATTTCCCACCTCACAAATGCTGCTCAGCCCAAACAAAGTTTATTTATGCCTGAAAATACCTCCTTCTAATTGTTTTCCCCTGCCAGAAACCATCTGATCAAGAAATATATATGGGGTATATTTTCTCTTGGTCTGTTTTTAACCACAGTAGTATATTTCTACAAGAACATCACCATGTTTTATAGATGTGCAGGTGCTGCCACAAGCTTTTCTTATTACCTCTAAAAGCTTATGGTCAGAGTCAGCCACAGCTTTTCCCGTATGAGTGCTCACAGCTAGACATAGACAGATGCCATTGTATAGTATAGGATACATCCTTTCCAATCTGTACATTGTTTACTTTTGCAAATTCAAGACTTCTGAAAGGACAAACAACTGATTTCCCACTTTTGCAGCTGTATAACTCCAAGCCTTTGCACAGATGCATCCTTTACGTCTTGTTTCAAATGAACTGGCAAACCTTGAAGGGAAATGATGTTTTTAGCATCTCTGACTCATAATGAAATACTTCTTTTATAGACATGCGGCTTTCCGATGACTTTAAAGATAGTTGTGGTTTACTCTTTGATCACACACACAATGCAGAAGTAAACTTGAGGTAGGAGTTTTCATATCAAATCCACGTAAGGACTGAGGCCACCCAGAAGGGCCAGATGAGCCTGGGACCCTGGTTTTGGAGAACAGAAGTATGGCTTTTCCTATGATATGAAATTATATGATATGAATCATAATACAGGAAGATTATAAACTCAACTTTTACCCTTGGCTCCCTGGAACCGCCGTTAAAGCATCAAGTCAGTACATAACATTTCAATGAGACTATTTTTCTTCATATTATAATAATATTACATTCTTATTCAATGTTTTCTTTAAAATCTCTATTGTGTTAGATGAGCTGTTATTGTTTGGAAGACATTAGGTTACTGGTTCTGCTTTTTAAGCAAGACACATTGAAGAATTATTTTCTTTTATTATGCTATAAGCTGTCTGCTCCCAACTAACTGCTGCTGCGTTTGCTGCAGAACCCCTCCTGCAGGACCTTTGCCACATGATTTTGGCAATCAGGAATTGCCACTGTGCTTCCATAGCCTTAAAATTAATTCCTTATTTCGGTTTTCAGCTTCTCTTTTGTCTTGCTTTTGATGCCTTTTTGTTTCTGAGCAACACCTGCGGAGTGAGATGCAATCCAATGGAGAGCACCCCCTGAAATATTCATCAGGCCATTTCTGCAAGTGACTGCTTGAAGCAGGACTGAACCAAGTAGGTTTTCCAATGGATTAAATGCTGATTTTTGTGTAAGATCCCATCACTACTTCTCAGCCTGATCCTGAGCCCCATAAAGGCCACCTGTGACAAGGCAGAAAGCCGATTGCTGAGCTCCTTTCCTTCTGTGGACATCTCGCTGGTGGAAACATTTCAGCCTCTCTACTTGACAGCAGGTGCTAGCACACAGCATGGGGGCACAACAAGCTCCACTCATGGGGATGTCAGCATGGCTTATCCTCCCCACTAGCTCCCTTTATTTGTTCAGCATTAAAATCTTTAAATCCTTTAGGAAGTAAGTCTTGATTAGCTGAAATGACTGTCACACAGACCGGGGTAGGGACAGCTCAAAACTGTTATGGTTTATCTGTACAGTTTCCTTGGAAATTTTCACATGCAGGGGTGTTTTGCCACCCAGAAGTCCTTCCCACTCCATGTCTGTGGCAGGCGACCTTCCTGCATGTTCCTCTACAGCCTTCAATCCACCCCAGAGGGGTGAGGAGGCAGCAGGACATCTGGTACTTCACAGGTTCAGTGAATAATACTTGACCTTGGGCTCCCCCGGGGCTCACAGCTGAGGAAGACCTTCGGGAATGTGGCCAATGTCCCATTAGAGCATTTTCTGAGGTCAGGGAGGCCAGAGTGACATAGCTAGTGACTGACACCAACTCTGCTTTTTAGCAGGAGGGTAAACAAGATACCCAGAAATGGTGGATCTTGGGGAATTTTCAGCCAATTTGGTACTATTTTCCAAAATTATCTTCTTCTGATTTTTGCTGTGAAATGTTTCTACCACAGACCCTCACCTAAGCACCCGAATTAGGGAATAAGTTACACTGCTTGCCTAATGAATACATGTGAATGCAACTACGAGACAGACTCATACTCATCACCATGACTGAAGAGATTAGTTCTGAAAATTTTACCCACACAGACGTAATTCTGTTTCAGGGTATTTGAAAACAGCCATGGGGAAAAGATAAGCAAGCATATATCGAAGGATGTGAAAGAAAAAACCAAACTTTCATCCAAACTGCCTGTTGGGCACAGAGTGTTGCACCTCATCACCTTCCTAAGGTCATTTGTTTTTTAAAAGTTTACCTCCACAACCACAATGGAGCTGTCTCTGCAGTTTTACACCAGATCCCCAGTTGGTGTAAGACAGTGTGATCTCCAATAACCCTGTTTATGTTAATGGAGGATTTGGCCCAAGGTGTTAAAATATTTACTGCAGAAAGACTCGCAGATCTGTTATAATTACATTTTATCTACTGATCAAACCTCTGACTGTTCCTAGTGCCTTAATTACTAAACTTGGATTCCTTCCAGAAAGAGATAAACACCAGCAGACAGATGGGCAGAAAAAGGAATAATTTAACATTTCCCTGGAGAAATGACAGAGAAGAAATCATTTCACAATAAACAGAATTAAGCAAAGATTAAGATGTTCAGTAGGCATTGTTCACAAACAAAATCAGATGCACTAGAAAGGGACACAAGCCATGTTTACATCCCCATGTACCTACCTAGTCCCTGGTGCCTGCTCACCGAGGTTCCTTTCACCCAGGGTCAAATAACCCTTTTTACTGGGCTTTTGGCACTCCTTACATGGATTACTCAGAACCCTGGAATAACAGACCACTGGGAAATTTTTCTTGTTATTCCGCCTGAGGTTTTACCTTCTTTAGGTTATCACAACTTTGGCCTTTAAAGCTCTGTGACCTGGTGATTACAGTTCTGCTACACTTGTACTAGTTATGCAATAATTTGTTCCATTATTCAGCTGGAGATGGCAATTAAACTCAAAGTAATACATTGGTAACTCATATTAATCAACACAACTTCCTAATTCTACAAAGGGCCACAACAAGCTTTCCTTAAACTAACATCAGGAAAGCAAAAAGGTACCCAGGAATTTTGCAATGCAGAATGCCCACCAAACCCTTCTTTCAGTAGCTAAGGTTTCTGGGGTCCATGAGCAAGAGCACCAGGAAATCTGTTGCAAGTACTTTCCTGGATGTACATCACACACACATGCTGTTGGCTGTCAGAGAAGAGCTTTCTATACAGACCTCACATGCTGAGGTCTGAAAAAACCCCAACCTAAAAGAAACACTGCTCTGCCTGCACTTTTCCTACACAACGAGAGGCCAAAAACACAGTCTATACGTAGACGATAGTTGGTTTATTTGCTGTTCTGCTGCAAGGTACTCAGAGATGGGATGTATGTGTCAAGCTTGCAGACACCATGTTGGCTGCTTCAAGCAATGTGGTATGGGATATACTCCAGCTGGTGGCTTTTAGTTTGCTGCCCAGGACCTGTAGATTAATTTTTAAGGGTCTCAAATGGTAGAAAGAGAATAACATCCAAGCATTTAAATGCACTTTCACAGAAAAACTACAGGGATCTGTATATGTTGTACTTTAATTAACTAAAAACTTTCTGATATTACCTTATTAAATCTTAATCTTATCAAATCTATGTGTAGACATAGTGTTTAGAGACATGGCTTAGGCATGGATTTGGCAGCGTTTGATTTACGGTTGGACTCAATGATGTTAAAGGTCTTTTCCAACCTGAATTATTCCATGATTTTATGAAAAAAGCTGGGAAAAAAGCTGTTCTCAAAAGGCAGTGGAGGAGTGTTCCTTATCCCCATACCAAATCCCTGAAAAAAGTGTGAAGGAAGATGAGAGCGTGTTGCCCTGCAGTCTCATCTTTCCTGCTCATCTGCCTCCTGCTTTCCGTAGGAACTATCTGTTCAAACTCAGTAAGCTGAAAGGAAGTTCAGCCTGAATCTTACCAAGACCCCAAGCACTACCCAAGAACATAATGTGAATGCAGAAATCAGGGACCTAGAGGGGAAAATCCCACTGTACAGTCATCAGTGGACAGGCAGTGTTAAGAGTTCAGTTCATTTCTATGAGCTGGTTCTTAGGAGACTTGCCAAATAACACGCAAGGCAATGATTTCACTGCCTAAGTGGTCCTTCCTTCAGTGTAAAGTAATCAACCAAATCTGTGCCCTGTCCCTGCACAGCATCCAAGCTTGCCTCTTCCTGACTTAATTTGGTCTTTCATTTGCTATTCCTAGTGCATAGTATAAAATCATAAATCATATTTCCTGGAAGAGTAGAGGAAGTGATATACCTTGCTCATCATAGGTGACAAGGCAGACAATTTAAATACACATGTTTTGAAGATGCTACATCTGAGGCTTTTTTTCTTTTTTCTTAAATCAGACTTAACTCTAAAGTCATTTGGAACTTTAAAATGAGCACAGATTTCCCAGTTTCATTATTACAGTTTTAAAAATAGTCCTCTACACCAGATGCAAAACAATTTACCTTCAGTATTAGTTTTCATTAGTTATATTACTAAACCACTCAAGAGCCTTAGCTGTGAACAGCAACCACCATGAGAAAGGCTCTGTACAAATAACGTAATCATCTTTTGACCTGTTTCTGACATTTACAGAATTTGAGCCAAATTCATCCCAGGAGCAACACAAAAGAAACCAGTGAAATGACACCCTGTGTCAATTGAGTCCTCTCCTTCATCTCTTCAATCAATACTTATTTATTTTCTTAGATATAGTTCCCATTTCCCCTTTTTAAACACATTCTGTGTCATACACCACCCCTTAAAATTTGAATATATCCTAAAATCTCCTTTTAATTTTTTTTCGTATCCAGCACTTCCTCTTGGTCTTCACAGTGACACCAATTCTTTCCAAAGTAGCAAAACAGAAGCAAGGCTTTAGTCCCAGCAAACAGTTTGCTGTTAGGTATCTAACAGATTTCCACCCCTCTGGCAAAGGAGAAGGCCTCAGCTTTCATGTCCTTTGTTATTGTGGGGCTGTGCTGTGATTTCTGTATCTCCACAAAGTCAAAGAGAAATGTCTCTTCAGTTTCCTTAGTAGACTGGCAATTGTACCCTATATATACCATCCTGAGTCAGCTTCAGAGCTGACTGCCAGCCCGGGCTGTAAATGGCCTGACTGCTCAACTACCAAATCCCTTAACTAGGCTTTATTTAAACAAATAACTCAGTCTTTGATGTTTCTAGGTGGTCAGTATCAATTTATCATCTTCAAGTAACACACCATGGCCAACTTCTGTTATTCATTTGAAGTTTCATATTATCAGGCATACTTTCTTGCACCTGAAGTGCTAGGTGTGTTTTTAGAAGTGGTGCATCACTAAATTAGTGAGGTTAGGTATGAAAAAAGAGGAGTTTCTGTGCCAAAGGCTGTTCAACACCTCCAGGGTGTTCCTAAGTTCCCAGTCATGCCAGTGCCACATTGGCAACATTGCTGTTATTTCCCACTTTTACCTTTTATTTAGATTTACTCTTAGCATGAAAGACGTTTCTTCAGTCAGGGCAATTTTACCAGCCACAAAAGAAAGAAAAAAGTGACTGTGTATGTCTTGTGAGACGTCTTTGCAGCTATGATTTGTTAAAAGCTGAGAAAGATCTTGCCAGGATCACAGTCCTTCCTAACCATGAGAACCTACAGCATTTCTTCATTACCAGGGAACAGGACATGAGTACTGAAGCCAGTAATCTTGCTCCCGCTTAGAAGATAGGATTAATTTTTCTGGGTTTACCTTTAGGTAGCTTCCCCAAGAACCAAGATCTACATATTTTGCAGCTAAACTCCAACTATTTTTTGCACACTGGTATGCTCATGGGGTTTTCCAAAGGACTTTCCTTTCTTGGTATTTCCAGTGACCCTACCATCAAATCTTTGTAAGGGAGAAAACGGGTATACCTACACAACTGAGCTGCAGTCTCTCCCATGAGCCTCCCTTATATTGCCTCCAATACTGTATGAACTTGGCTGCAGTTCCTGTTCATTATGTCTGCAGACACTTGACGGAGACTCTCTGTAATGGGAATATTTGGCAACGGGGCTTTGTGACCATCACATTTTTTCTGCCAATTTAATTTCTGCTGACAAAGTACTGAAGGAATAAAGAAGAGATCTGTTTTAAATAATCTGGATATTTGACTTGGGAACATGATGCAGCTGCTTTAGTATTAAGAAACGATAACTACTTTAAAATGCTTTGTCTGTAGCATGTAAAAGCACCCCAGGAAGGTAGTGGGAAAAGAAAGCTACTTGCCACCAGCAAAGGTTAGTTAAAACTCATGGTATGAAAGAAAGAAGATGATGGTAGAATTAAAAAGGAATTTGATTTGGCAACCTTGATCATCACTCAGCATAGGTTTACACTATTTACTGTCAGTTCAACACCACCAGTGATGTATGCAGGCAAGCTGGACCAGCAAGCTCTGAAATGCTCCTGCTGGCAGCTCTCAGCAGAGGAGCTCTGCTTAGAGCAGCTAATATCTACTTATACCTTATTAAGTGCAAAGCAGAGACAGCCCAAAGTGGACTGGTGGGTGCAGCTAATTCTGGGGAGGAGGGCACAGAGCAAGAGGTGCCAGAGACTGGGGGGAGATGGACACAGGGAGGGTGGCTGAGGGGAGATGGCACGAGAGTGAGCCATCGCAGTGGAAGTGTCCAGTGCTTGGGAGGCAGATGGGTGAGGAGAGACACGGGTCTTCAACTCACACAAACCAGCCACCTCTCATCCACCAACTTCAGCACATCAGCTCACCAGATCACTTTAAACCAGGCAGAAACCTGGCCCCAAATACTCTTCCATGCATGACATACGAGGGTGGATTTACAAGTGACAATAAGGACATGACACGCACTGCGTGCAGCATCTCCAGGGTCTGTGCCAAAAAAAGTTATCTTTCCTTCATGCAAATCTGTGCTGCAACACAACAAGGAATAGCAAATAATAGTGACATATTCTTCAAATAATGGGTATGAAATTCTACAGATAGCCCCTTTCTATTTGCTACAGTAACTAGAGAAAAAGGGAATCCAGGTTCTACTATGAGATAGAAGATTTCTTCTGTGGTTGTTGTCTCTATACAGACAAAACCAGTAACTGGAAATAGCAATGTTTTTTCAACCTCTTTCTTCACTGTGTGGGTAGTAGCACAACACACTGCAATGTGTACTGTAGTTAACAATACTACTGGTTTTACTCTAAGAGAATAATGTCAAATTAAGGAGTTGATCCTGCAAACACTTAAATATGCCCTCGCCTTCAGGAATTCAGTCATCCCTTTGTTTCCTTTAGTGTATCAACTTGTATGTCCATGCACAGGACCTACGTTTCATAGCAAGGGGCTAAGGCTGAGACACAATCCTGCACTGTAAAAAGAGAGAAACTCACAAACAACCACAATATTCTCACAACTCCTGCTCAGCATTAAATGAACAAATATTTCATGTGATGTTACACATCAAAGGTGTTAGAAACTGAAATTCATTATCACCAGAATGATGGGATTTCCCCAAACTTTAATTTTCTAAGGTGTGAGAAACAGACGCTGTAAACACAAATCCAAACTATCAATGGATTTAAACATTTTTTTTCTTAAATGCAAAGACACACAAAGGGAAAATTGTAAAGTTATTAATCATACAGGTGTCTTCTGATTTCTCTGTTCTTATGGCTTCTGTTCTTGTGTTCTGAATTAAAAATAAAATATATATGTACAGTTATCAGCAGCAAGAACAGAATAGTTTTCTTAAGGGATGTTTGTGCCAAACATAGATTATTGAGAAACTTTATATAAGCATCATGTCCCAGTACCTAATCCACCAAAACAGGTCAATAAAGCAATGCTAGAGAAAAAGAAACTTTTCTAGAAAACAAGCTGTTTGGAAAGCTAATTCATTTTTTGTTAAACTACAGGGTTCTTGCATTTTTTTTATTTTTTTTTTTGAGCACCAGGGATTAACATGGATATGATCGAAGTAAATGTTGTGCATTGGCCTTTCAGTTCTTTCAGGCCACCATTGTGTGCTGGAAAAGGGGAGTTTGGCTTTTCAACAGTGGGAGATGGACAGCTCTGAGCCAAGCCAACATTGCACTTCCAAAATATCAAAATACCAAGAGCTAAATACCCAATTGTTTTGATATCACTGTTTGTTCAGTGTGTGCAATTCTTGTCTAACAGTTGCTTTTCTCTCTGCAGCCCATCCTGACCGAGCCACTGCTGCTGCCACACACCTTCTGCTTGGCATCTCCCTGCTGCTTTGTTATTATTCAGGTCCCATGACTGCCGTTGTTTCTGATTAATCCTTAGGATGACTCAGAATAGTTGTCATAATGCAATATCTTTTTGCCGCTACTTCACATGAAATCACTTGTGTTGCATCCAAGGAGGGTAAACAGAGTACCTCTCCCTTTTAAAGGTAGAAAATGAGAATCTGGGGAACCATTAAACTGTCAGTCTGCGAAGACACTAGTGCAAATTATTAAACAATCCGTTTATAAACACCAAGAGAGCAATAAAGGGATTAAAAAAAGCCAGAGTGGATGCGTCAAGAACACATTGTACCAAACCCAAACTAATTTCCCTGTTTGACAGGATTACTGGGAAAGGAGGAGGTAGTAAACTTTGGATATCTTGATATCAGTCATGAGAAACTAACAAAGTATGGTTTCCAGGAGCATCTGCCTACAAAATCACGTCCCAACAAGTTGTCCTCAGACTGACAGCACATGTTGCCATTGAGTTCCTGAAGTGGTCCATCCTGCTCAATTGTACTTAATATTCCCTTAAGCGTGCTAATAATGGAAAGTATAATTTCAGGAATATGCAGGTTGCCTCAATTAAGAAGGTTATACCCACCAAGGAGGGCAGGACATGCGTGTGATGTCTGGTCAAGCAGAGGCCACAGACAAACCAGAACCAGCTGTGTATAGGCAGTGGGCAGGAAATGTGATGCTGATGGGGAAGGGGATGCACTCCCCTCCCATGCTTATAAGAGCTATACCAGACCAGTGATGCATCGTCAATTATACACCCCTATAAATATAGGTATACGTTAACATGTAAATTAGGGTTAGCTGTCAACCTAACCTGATTTGAGATGTAATTAATAACCTAGCCTGCCTTCAATTAGCTTCTCTCACATCCTCTGAAAAGGAAACAACTATTGAAAATAAAAAATAAAAACCACAAGATATCTTACATGGGCTGCCATTAAGATCTTATTTAGGTAAGGCAATGTGTCAACAGCCCTACCCAATGCTGTTATTTATTTTAGAAAAGTTAGCAATAAATATGTGACTCTATGTTTAAAGAAAGCAATGGCAGCTGGTAACATTGACAAGCAAGCTCTGTTTTTCTGTTATTTACTGTGGTAAGAGGTATTGATAAGAAAGCTAGAGGGAAGATGCACATTTTTCTCCATCTGTTTTATTATACCACTGTAAGGCACAGAATGAAAGGTCTCCACAGAAAAAAAAGTGGAGAAAATAATAACTGGGTTTGAGATGAGGAGGAAATTTAACTTGCACTTCTTCCATCTCAAACTCATCCCACCATACCTTCCAGAAAGGTGGTGTCAGATGTGGAAACCTTCTACCAGGACAATTTGATCCCTTTCCATGGTGCCATGGAGTGTTCAGATTTCCTTCCTATTTTAGGGATTTATTAAAAACTCACTCAGATAGATAGACAATTAAGTGCATGGGAATTCCACAGCAATGGGTACCCCTTTTCTAAGAGAGGAAATGTCTGTCTCCTCTCCAGGGAAGCTTGTCCTGATTTACTAGAGCTCAGAGCAGTTCAAATCCCAGTTAAAAGGCTTTATTAGTGTGCAGGAGGGGAAGGCTCATCACTGATGGCTATAACAGGTATCTCAGGTGAAATGGTGGAGTAGCACCATGAGCAAGCAGCCTCTGAGTTACACCTCCACTCAGCGCCCCCACAGGTCACCTTTATTCACAGAAAGAAAAATATCACCACCCTCATTTCACAGTTACAGAATAATAAAACTACAATGAAGCACTGGAAAACATGATGAGAGATCATCCACAGGTAACCCAGAGTTAGCAAGAGGTATCACTGGGACTGCTCTCTGTGCTGTTTCATGACCCACTCTAAAAGGGGAGTAGCACTGCTTTCCCAAAAAGAACCACTCCCTATTTAACAGTCCTGAAGGCTGTGTTTCATGAGTAATATCATGGAAGGTAATGGAATGTCTCGTGTTAGTATTACGACCACATTTTTGCTTTATATGTATTCTTCCTATGTTTCTGATAACAAATTAGACCACTGGAATGGGAAAAATTCAAACAACTCCATTTGCTTTCACTACTTAGTCTGCTAGCCCCCTTATTCAGATTTAGACAAGTCAGAAGCAGCTTTTCTTAACATCCATATTCATTTTAATTTCATGTTCTTCTTCCCTCAGCCAATGTTACATTGTTTTCAGAAAGAATTAGCCACAGCCAGGCCAAACAAGGTGTCAGCAATGAAGACGTTTCTGTTCCTGTCACATTTCAAACTTGCTCTCACTCACTACAAAACTCACAAAGGAGGATTAGAGGGAAGAAAAATTAGTGGTCACTTCCCAATCATTTGTTAACAATCATTTCCTACCATCAGTTCAGTTTCTTACCCTCATCGTATTTTGATTAAGAGTGTATTGGAAACAAAGGAATCCTCCAGAAATCCTCCTCTTTGCCTTCATCTCAGCTACAACAAAGGGAGCAACCATCTCCTCCCTGCGCTGGCATGGAAAAACTGCAAAATGCATTGCTCACGGTGGGTTGTTAAACACCCAGGTTTAGGCTACTACTTCCTTAAGTCTCTTAATGACCACTAGATGGGGAGAGAAACTTACTGTCCCTGAGTCCCTGGAAAATGTGTGAGCAGCACAGTGTGTTCTCGTTCCAAACCCACAGTTTTTAACCTGACCTTTTCCTTCCCTCAGCTGCCGATGAGTAGTAGGGCCATGAACTAGATGTGATCAGAGACAAATCCTTCAGTATGTTCTGCAAGTTTCATTTATGGTCTGTAGCTTCACTGAGCTCTGTTGCAATACCTGAGGTATCAGATCTTAAATTTGTTGATTGTGCAAGGGTAAGTTTAATGTCACACATGGAAATGTTGGCCCAAAGTAATTTTTATGGGTAAGTTCCTCACCAAGAGATTTATTTGGCTGAGGGATTTGGGCTACTGTTAGCTTCTTTAGTTATTAAATAGAAGGTACTTAAAGAAAGGATTTGGTTTGCAACTTGAGAGTCCCAGGAGAGAAGGATCCAATTCAGAAAGTGTAAGAAAGATGACTGAAGAGACATAAGACATGAATTATCTCTCCATTTATTTCAGACATGCTAATATGACCTATTTCCAAAAGGTCAGTCATCTAAGTTCTCACTAGATAAGTACTTAAAGGGGTGTCTGGAGTCTTTGGAGGAGTAGATCTCCCTAAGGAGATAGCAGTCATTCTCTGTTGGCAACACCATAGCCAGACCCCCAAGCCAGGCACTTTTACGAATTGCATCCCACTAGTTGGCATGAATCTGGGACTATATGTCTACATACTGCCATTGCAGAGTAATGCGGACTTTATCAGTGTTGTCTTTAGACAGCAATACAGGCAACATCAGGCTTCGAATTTTTCCAGTGAACATAAGATAATGCAAGCAGTGAGTTGATGAAGGTGCTCTGCGCAGCAGTGACTACTCTCTACTAACACCCAGCTGGTTAGTTTAAAGCTAGATTGGGTCTGTCTCTACCACTCTGCATCGCAGATATGGCTGCAGCATAAACATGTCCTCAGAAACCCAGACTCCTGGTATTTACTTCAAAGACAGAAACAGAAGTTCTTCTTCTCACTTGCAGTCTTAGCTGAGAACTACAACAGCGCCCACAATCAACTGTGGTTGCTATAAAAGTATCAGCCGGTTAGTCACCTTTCAGTAACAAATACCTTGAAAGCCCTTGGCTTCAGTTACTGTAAGTTTCTCACTTCATGCCTGGTAGTAAACAACATTATCCTTCAAACAAGATGTGAAGGTTGCCATGGAGCTCCAAAATCTTTTTGGTCCGAGAGAAGTTAATGTTTTAACAATAACATTTTGATGAGGATATTCTGTGTGGTCTTTTTCCTCCACATTCCATGATAGAGGGATCATTACCTATGACCAAATAAGAGATGTACTTGGCAGCTACTGCGCTCATCTGCCAAGTTCAGTATAATATACTTCCAAGAGGAACATCTGGCTCTGTAATTTTGTTCCTTGGCAATACAGCTGTTGTCTACATGGCTGGCTACCCCTCTGCTGGCAGCTATAAAACTGCATCAGGGCATGCTTTGGACACAGATTGCTGCTTTAGGATGTCTGCATGTCCTTTCTTTCATCCCACACTTGCCTACACCTAGGAACAATTTTGCTTTGCAAATGAGTGCAAGTTGAAGTCCTTCAGATTATACCTCTGCAAATGGAAGCAACCACAGAAGCAGAGCAGCATGGGACAATTTACCCACTCACAAGAATTAGCAGCAGGTGTTAGTGACCACCATAAGACTACTTGCAGTTAACAGGCACACGTAATCATATATGCTGTCTCCATAGAATGCCAGAGAGAAAGCAACTCCTGTCTGAATCGGAAAGCCATTTCATGGAAGCTTCACTGAGATCTTGAGTGGATATGAGACAGAAATTAGCAAGCTTTCAAGAGAATTCAAATGGAAGATGCATCTGTTTAACAACAGTAAAAACACAGGATGTACAGGTTTAGGGCCACCATTAACAACTGCAGCACTTCTTAAACACACACTGACCACTGACACGGTGTGTCACCTAACTGTGCAGTGCGTTCAAAGCTTTTCAGAAACCGTCAAAGGTTTACTCAAAACTCAGAGGATAAACATCACAGAGCAATGGCCTGAAGCTAAAAGAGTCAGGGGCGTTCATTTATGCAGGAGGAGAAATTAGGAGGCAGGAGAACCAAGGTATGAGCCAAGAACAGGTGAAAATATGGGTAGTACAATGGATACCTTAAAACTACCTTCAGCAGGTAAATCGGAGAAAGGAGCCTCGCAAAGGATGCGTGGAACAAATTGCTTAACACTATACTGTATCCACTGTTGGACAGAGGTTCATACTCCACAGTGCTGAGCCACTAGATGGTACTGAATGATGCTTTTGTGTTGAATAATGCACCCTTCCACACCAAAAGGGAAACAGATGAAGGAGGTGTTTGCAAACTGGGCAACAGCAAGAGAAAAGACAGAAGAGACTGTAAACTACTGAAGAGTGAAGAATCAATATGTAGAGGATGGCGTCCTTGATTATAGCAACCAGATCATAACTGGAACTTGGGATAAAGTCATGAGACTCACTGTGAATGAAGAAGTATTTTCTGACAGAGCATTTCAAGTTTGTCAAGGAATGATGAAAGGATATCCTCCTTTCCACATAGAGCATACACTGGCCAAACATTGTCATCAAATTGCATTAGGGTAAAGGAACCTGAGACAAACCACCACATGAAGACAAAAGTATAAGTAAGTCCACCAGAACAAGACAATACTCAAATTTCACACATAACCTCGTGGTTATGTGAAATTGCTTGCCTGGTCAGAACTGTTATGCTCAAATGCAAAAGTGGTTTCTATGCTCTGGAAGGAAAGACAAGAGGTGGGATGCTGTTGTGCAGCTGAGAAGATCTCACAGCTATATTGTCATAATCTCTTGGGTTTCAAGCCCATGTTGAATCCACTCTTCTCAAAACCCCAAATTTGCCAACCTGTTGGTTCCCAACTGATTTCTGCTGGCTGGGAACCAAGGGACTTGCCAGCCAAAGAAACTCAGTTGCAGGGAAGAGTCCAAACTTAGGTTTTGTCCCTTGAGGCTGAACGGCTGCAGCTGGTATGAGCTATGTGATGCAACAAGTTCAAATCCAAATTCAAGCACAGCCAATAGGGATGATCTCAAAAGGAGAATGAAACATCTGAACTAAGGAAAAGCCCCGGTGTCACCAGATTTTCACTGCTTGTATCTTTACAGCCTTTGATATAGCTGGGAAGGTAGGGGTAATACACTTTTCCAAGTGGCATTTCAAAACAAATTTCTCTACTGTTACGGAGAAACATGGAGGAGCCCCAGCCTGAGCCCATGGGTTGTCTGCCATGCAGCGAAGTGGCACTGGCAGGACAGTTTTAGCACTGTACTGCAGAGTGACAGATCCCACAGCAGGAAAATCCTATAAACAGCTAATCTGGCCCTGGTCTTGCCTTCAGAGCAACCTGCTGTAGGCACAGCACATGACTTAAAGGCATTTAACTTAACAGGAGATAACCACTGATTTATGGGTCAAGGGCATGGGCTGCTATTTCTAGCAACACAGCTACCTCACACGTCAACTGGACAACACTTTCTCTTCTGGTGCCCCTACTGTCACTTGCACCTTCAGACTGCGGATGCTGTGAGCCTGGGGCTGGTCAGTTTCCCTGTGCTTTTGTATAATGAATGCTTAATGAAACAGGAGCATGTTTCTGCTGCGGTCTTCAAAGCACTGCTGAATGCAAATTCTACATGCCAGCACAGAGCAATTGGAGCAGAGGCCACAATAACAGGAGGGCAATTAAATTAAGACATTATTCAAACATTGAATGTGAACACAAACCAGACCTTTTTCTGAGATAAAAAGCTCTAGTTAAGTTTTACCTTGTTTCCACAAGCACGCACTCATCCCAGTTCCATCAAAAGTGAGGCAGGCAGTGACACAGTTGAGTGCTGAAAGGCTGTTGCCCTGCTATTCACAGCATGACAAGCTGCAGAAAGATCTGTCACATGAACCCACTCTTGTATGATTTCCCAATGGACTGGTTTCCAATCCTCCTCACCTCAATGTAAATTTGGGAAAGGTCTGTAACTGAACCTGGTCAAAAATGTTGGGAAATCTCACAGGGACAGGAAAACCTGTAAGTTTCTTCCTTTTTTTTTTCTTTATTTTTTTCTCCTTTTTTTTTTTTCTTTTTTGGCCTTTTTTTGCTTTCTTTTTCTTTTTCTTCCATAATCAAAATACAGACCAAGATGATCTAGATAAAATTAAAAGAGGCATTGAAATAAAGGATCCTAATCTGAGCTGTACTTCCAAACTGGTAAAAAAATTAACAGTGCTCAAGACACCTAAGAAAGAGGAGAAACGTATATAAGCATCATGCCATTATTGAAGTATATAAGGAGTGACTTAAAATGGGGATTATCATTTATATTATTTTCCAGTAGCTAATACAGCAGAATCGGTCTCAATGGCTATTTTGAAAGTAGACAAAGCTCTGAAGATGATCTACAGGAAGGATTAAAAATCACTGGAGCATTTCAAACAGTGTAATAGTAACAGGCTGAAATGAAGCACCTCATCCTGATGTTCATTTGCCACCAAAGGAGAGCAATCTCGCCCATGACAGAAGGAAAGACATAACATCTTCCAGGACACCAGTGCTTTCCCTTCTCAGATAGGGATAAGACATGGCTCATAAACCTGCAGAGAGAACAGGAAGGATTGAAATGCTTTTGGAAGCCACCAGGTTCCTTTGCTATTGTGTACCTGAAGAGCACTTGCTGCATGCAGCGCTCAGCTCAGCTGACGATGGTGACAAAGGCTTATTTTGAGACATCTGTTCATCTCTATACTGTACTGATCCCCTCTGGAGAGAGGACATGGAGGCTTTCTGTCCAAAAGCCACTTCCACAGGTAAGGAGAAGTTACATGCTTCTCTGCATATCAGAAAATATAGAGTGCCTCCCAGCATAAGCCAAATAATGAGGTCTGATGCCTGCACAGTGCAAATCAGAGACAAGAAAGAGAACAGGTCCCCCTGATAACCTCCTGGACATCTGCTGTAACAAACAGCAACCTGTACCTGACTCTTACCATACAGATGGAGACTCTGAAACCTCTCTGATGCATTACAGGACCTTTGACTCCAATGAAGTTCAACAAAATTGGAAATTCTTAGGAGTCAGCTTTGCCTGTGAAATCTCTTCACATATCACCATTGCAAGATACATGTCCTGGGTTCAGCACAATACACTTCCATGAAGACAGCATGGTCTCAAGTGCTTCTGAACTAATGAAAACAACGCAGCGTGATTCCTGCTATGTAATGGCAGACACTGGAAGCAACCCAGACAGCTCTGAGGTGGTGGCAAATGTGCTGCCATGCTCATTTGACATCAGTGTGCCACTATGGGAGAAGGGCAAGCAGGGAAAGGGAGCCCTGACCCTTAAAAACTTCACAGGGCACTTAACTGCTGCACAGTGCAGGGCACAGCACCCTACTGCAATATCTAACAGTCACAATTCCCCAGTGATACATTACACCTAAATTTCACAAATGGCCACTGCTAAATAAGCAGAGCTTCCTCTGCTTCCTCCCAAGAGATGGCAGAGCCCTCTCAGAGGAGGAATAAGCCAGACAGCAATGAGAAAGAGGAGGCACAGATGGGTGAAAGTTTCCAAATCAGCCTGAGAGCACCAGGAGCGCCTATCGCAGCATGCCTGCAAAGCTGTGACTGCAGCTTATGTTGTACACAAAACAAATATGTTATCACAGGTACATTAACAGCTGTGTGACCTGCATCAAAAGCTCTGCTGAGCACTGCAAAGCTGCATAGATGTCCTGGAAAGCACTGGCTTATATGCTTTTGAAAGCACAGGAACATAATTCCACAGGTTCAGATAGCCCAGGCTGTGGCCCTGAAGCTAGGTACAGTTCATAAGCACTCTACAGGTAGCTGAAGAGGGACGCAGGGCTGTGCTAGTGCTGTTGGGTCAGTAACATGAACATCCATGGTGGAGAGGCACTGAGCCATCGGGATCTGCTGAAGGTAATGGCAACCTGGTTGTTCCCTTTGCAGGGAGCTCTGGATAATCACTGCAGACACTCCCCGGAGCTCTTATCTACTTCTCTCTGACATCCCAGGGTACTCAATCTGTGTCTGATGGCTTGTGACCACAAGAAAATCATGGCATACAGTTCATTATAACAGAAAGACTACTAGTCACTGAGCTATCAGCTCATCCACACACACTCTGACCCCTCTTTTCCCCAGTGCTGAGCTTCCAAGAAGTTCCTTTCATTTGCTGCAAGGCTGAAAAGATTACCTGCAAGCAGCCAGCCTACGCTGCAAATGAAGACTTTTGACTATTTTTTCACCTCTCCCTCCCCCTTCCATTACATGTTCAGGTACTTGTAGGTCCCAAGGCATTGACCTAATGCTCTAACCTTAGGCCTCATGCAATTTTGGGCATACTTTTCAGCAGCCTAGGTAGGGTTCTTCACTTGTTTTACCACCACACCCAGACATCTTTAAAGCAAGAGGATGATTTGGCAATGTAAATAAAATCTCCAATTGCAACAAAAGGAGCAAAGTAACCTGCTGCTGCCAGCACTCCTCCCATTAACTCCATCACTGGTGGAAAGCCAAGCTCTCCCTATAGTGAGCTGAGGGAGGTCAGCCAGCAGAAAACCAGTGTGAAGTGGGGGCAGGGAGAAGAGTAGAAGAGTTTCCTACATGTTTTCTCCTTTGAAAAGCACACTGTGAGGTTAGTGGTCTAACACTTTCTTGGCAACAATCCGCAAGCAAATTGGTTTAGCTCCATCATGGACCTACAGCCTTCAAACAGTTCAGGAGCTGGTCCCTGCCCTGAAGATTAGCAGTATAGATAGGCAGAAAAAAAGGAAACATTCCTCATTCCTGTTTTACACATGAGATAAGGGCATCACCCAAATGATCTGCTCCACTTGTGCAAGTCAGAGCAGCAGGTTTGGAAACAGCACTCCCAGGTCTAATTGCTGTGCCTTTGCCACAAAGCTTTGCGGAGAGTATGCTTGGCAAGGAGACATAGCAGAAAAAAATGTGACATCTCTTTGCATTCCACCTTGGTCCTCCTCCTCTCTGTCTGTTCCTGGAATGTGGAGACACCACCAGCCTTCTGCTTATTTTTGAGTGGAGGCAAAAAGATCACATGAACCACAAAAGCACATTCCCTCCCTGGAAGCAGCCTGCTCCCTTCTTTCCAAGAAAGTAAAAACTCTGCGTGAATGTTTTATGAATCAGCTGTGTGTTCATTTCAACGATAAAGCCAGTTTGGCAATTTGGCCTGAAAAGGGGGGAGCTGAAAACCTACAGATTCCGATTGGCACGCTTTTAGACGCTAACTTTTTGTGTCTAAAAGTTGGAGACTTTACATTTGGTCACATCTAACTTGGGGAAGTTTCTCTGCTTTTAAAGAAATTTCAGATTATGTCCCAAGCATTACTCATAGGTGAACAAAATAGATTTATCCTTTAATGACTACACTGCATGCGTGCACGCACGGTGCTAATCGGTTACAATTTTGGTGTCCTCAGTGCAGCTTGATTTCCTGATTGCAGCCCTTTTACATTCCCAGCAGTCCACCATCTGCAGAGGTAAATGCCATTTCAAGATGTAGAAAAGGTATAGATGAGGTTCCTCCTTGTTTAACTTCCTGCTGTATTGCTCAGCCTAAAATAAATATAATTTAGGGGGAAAACCTCTATAGAAAACATTGTAGGTAGGGAGGAATAAATTGCCTAAAGTGTTTTTTTCCCTCCTATGCTAATCCCAGGCTGAACGCTTACATATGTCCACTTCTCTCCACTGTCGTAAGGAGAGAGATAAACAGCTTTTGTCAGCCATCAGCTCTACTCTACAGAGAGGGATTGGGAGAAGGAGAGAAAGGAGAGGAGGGGTGAAGAAGGGTGTTGAAGGGGAGGGGAGGAGACAGAAGGGGATGAAAAGGGAGAGAAGGGAGAGGCAACTTTCATGCCTCCAAGGAAAACTCACCCTTCAGTGTCCAAATACAAATACCTATGAACAGAACAGCTGGAAATCCAGACTCTGGACAAGCACCACCAGCCCTGTGGATAGGTAAGTAACACAGCAAAGATCTACAGTGAGTGACACAGAAAGAAATGTAAGGTAACAAGCTAGGCACCACCTTCCCATTCACGAACACACAAATACACCATGTGCAATTCTCATTATATAGCAGCTGCTGGACATGTCCTGATGGACAAGACATGAATCATCCTTTGCGTGACCTCATCTCCCAGGAGTAATTTGTTTCATAAGCTCGTCTTTCCCATAGGGTGTCTGGGAAATCCAGTCACACTAATTGTATCCATGGAAGCACATGAAACAGGGAACCCCCTGCTGCTGGCATGGACCACTATGGTGGTGTTATGGTGGTAGTGTCACTGACAGTGATGGCTGTAAAGAGTCTTGCTCTCACTCAACAAGCTTCAAAAGTGAACATCAGCACCTGCCCTTCACCCAGATGCCTCTAAAAAGGCATCACACAGAGCACTTCCACCCCTCCTGTGGTCACTGATAAACTTACTTTTTCTCTTTCAGTCACTGCTTCTGCTTTTCAATATATCAAATTCACTTGAGGTCTCAATGACCACTTCACTGGGGTAGGAGGCTGAATAGGAAGCAAGAAAGAGGAAGAGAGGATGGAAGGAATAAGGGTAATTTCAGTTATTTCAATTATTCAAAATGTAGAAGGCCATACAGGCAACCCAAGAACAAAGAGGAGCCACATCAAGGCTGTTCTATCTAGGACTAGGGGTCCTCCCCTGAAAATATGGTGATTGTGGTATCTCTTAAAGTCCCAAATTCTTTTAACTGCAAGAGTCTGGCTTTTATCATAAGTCTGGAAAAGGTCCTGAATCTGATGACCAGGGAAACCAGGTTTTGAACAGTACAGTGATAGTTAAACTAGTTCTGGTATGTTCAGTCCAATACCAACACAATCCCTACCCTAAAAAACTCTGACAATCTAAACAGATTAGACAATGGGTAAGAAAAAATGTGAGAAGATTTGCCTGAGGTCAATTTACAATTCAACAGCAGTGCCAGAAACTTCATTCCCACATCAACACTGGTAGGTGGAAGGAGGGTGACTGTACATGGCTGTTTCTAGCAGCAAGACATGAGGAGAAAAGCTTCACTGTAGTGCAGTCACCTTCAAAATTCCCAACCCCATGGAGCTGCCTTTTGTCAGTAGTGAGAATGTAGAGGTAGATCTGTTTGGTTTAGGTCAAGGAGAATGATGAAAGGGAGCATTTAGGAGAGCAAGATGTAAGCAAAAATAAAGCCCCCATAAAATCAAAGTGGTCTGGTCTTGTAAGGAAATCAGTTAATGGAGAAAATTCCTCTGAATGTCGAGTTTTAAAGTGATAAGTCTGGACAAAGAAAGACCTCTGCATTGCAGGAGGGACTAGAGAAATGTAGGAATGGCAGGGTTGGCCAGGGGAAGAGAGCAGGAAAAGCATTATAGAGCATCATATCCTGCAGTGCCTTCAGAGAAATATGCAATAGAGTTAATTGCAAACATATTGCTTATTGCAGAGCTAATTAACAAATCTGCAAGTCCTTCATCTCCTACAGATCTTCTCACTAAAATTTCTTGCACTAGCCTTGAATTTGCTAATTCCCAAGGAAGCAGCTCCAGGGATGTCCTGTCAGACCAGTGCTGTTGAAGATGTAGCTGATGCTTCCACACAGATATCTGGGAGCTGGACATACTCTACAGCCCTAGGAACAGATATCTGCTGCAGTTAATTTGCTAATTTGCTAATTAATGGTCAGAGGCACTTCACCTATAACAGAGGTCTTTGATTGAGAAACTGCTAGAAAATGTCTCAGGTGACATCTTCACACCACAGTGCTAATAGCACCTGGCCATATCTATTATTTATTTTAGTCTTCTTTCTTACCATGGTGGTCTTGGCTAGAAACTAGTAAAATTACTAGGAATAAAACTGGGCTGGATACCTGAGAACCACATGCATTTAAACTTTGCGGCTTGGAACCAGCCTGCTTCTATTGAATTTGTGAGATGGGAACTACAGAGATCTTGTGAGCAAACCTGATAATTTCTAACCTGATTAATGAAAAAAAAAGAAGCCCTGGGTCGAGATAAAATCACCAGACCTTCTGAGCTTTGCTAATTATTACCAATAGCCCTGTGACTTCCACACTGCTGTTCGTAGGCAGCTTTATTGTGCCAAAGTAGCGCTGATACCCACTCAGCTACACAATAACTAAACAGAGGCATAGGCTTGGAGTTTGACCTCAACTGCATCTCAAAAGAAGCTTAAAGAGTAAAGCCCTGTAACGCTGATGCCCCTCAGGATGACCCAGCTTTGCTGCTGATGGTGGAAAAGATCAGCAGAGTAAATGGTTAGAGAATGGGGGTTTAGGTGCCCAGAGCTCACAAGTTTTCTTGGGTAAACCTCAGCCCTGGGCTGTAGTTTTGAAGCTAAGAGGATGCCACCTGAACTGCTAACTGTGGGAAACCCTTTAGTGATGCCCTGTGTCAGCAGTTGTGATGCTGGGCCTAACACTGCCTACTAAGATCCCTGGTGTCAACAGGGAAGAGGACATGAAGAAAATTAAGAACATGGGGCATGGTGCACAGATTACTGAATGGCCAAGACTCCTGATAAGAGACTGCAAGTAAAGCTCCCTAGGGCTCTCCAGGTGAACAAACAAACCTTGTTCAACACTGCTCTACCACCTCTTGGGGAAGGTGTTCAGAGCAGGTCCAGCATACAGTTAGATCACTGAAGAGCTCTGACAGTGATGGGGCTTAGCCTGCCCAGGGAAGACTGTAGGTGGGTCTGCTGCTTCCCTTCACTTCAAATCATAGATCATCTGGTCCAACCTTTCTTGGCAAAGCATGATCTAGACTAGATGGCCTGGCACCCTGTTTAGGGGAATCTTGAGTGTCCAAAAATTGAAGAACACACAGTCTGGGGCCAAGGAGGCTCATTATAATTAAGGTTGTGTTTTACTTCTGTGGTCTGGGGCTAAGACAGTTCCTTTTTAAGGTTTTTTTTGTCTTCACACTTCCAGGTGTGCATTGCTCCAAGCCTGTATGTGTTTTTGGGCATCTCTTTCTAACCATGCATGAGCAAGGCAGTGGAAGTGTTTAGCACTGGTGTGCTTCCCGGTGGAGTCCCAGCGGGGGGTGTTTCCCCTTTTCAAAGCCTTCAATACTCATGGAAGGGAAATGCAGCCAGCAGGATGTGCTGGGCTGCTGTACTGGGGTTTATGTAAGTGTATGGCTCGTTTCTGCTGGAAATAGCAAAATCTTTCCTGTGGAAGGAACAGGGAGTTTGGGCCCTCATGTGCACTGTTATGTATTTAAATGGAAGGAAGACTTAAGAGCCACGTGAAATACCAAAACAAAACAGAAAAGGCGACAGGAATCATACAGTTCAAAGCTGTTTTTCCACAGATTGCTACGTGGTGTTTTAATATTCTTTTTTTAAAAAAAAAAAAAAAAACAACAAAACTCCTGGTGCTCTTAATTTCACTTTTTTTCTCTCTCTGTGTTTACATATAAACACCAGGAGGGGAAAAATCCCTCTTTTTTTTTTTTTTTTTTTTTTAATGTGGTTGGAGGTAAATAAACTTCCTGAGTGCCTGAAGTGAAAAATCAATTATTTATTCTTTATAACAAAGTTCTTTGAAGAGCAATAGACACAGAAAGTTGACCTTAAATTGTTACCTACCCACTATACCTCGTCTGCCTTTCCACCTCCCCCTCTTTCCCCTCCCAAATGAAAGAAAATACCTATCTGAGATCAGAGGAGGTCGCGCCTAGGAACAACAGACAACCCTGAGACACGGGCACAGCTCTAAGCCTCCCTGTACCCCGCCTGGCTGTGTAGGTCCAACACCCGCAACTTCCACAGCCCCTCCAAAATCCTCCCCGCCGGTCTCAGTGCCGCAGCCCAGAGAGCAACTCGAGCATGGGATGGAGCACGAAGCCTAAAAACTTGGGTCTGCAGGGAGACCTCTAGTGTTTTTCTTTCTCCATGTCCTGGCAGAGTTCCTCCAAAGTACAAATACACACAGAGCTCCCATTGTTTGCAGCCCTTCACAAGCCCACTGATCCTAATACGGAATTCAGCAGGAAACCCATGATTTCCTGACACACAGCAAGCTGGAGAAAGAAAGGAAAAACTCCATTAAAAACCTCCAGGCTCTCCTCCATGTTAGAAATGAAATGGAAAATGGAGTGGATTTAACAGGAATCCCTGATTCCTGCAGCCAAGGTGGAGGAAGGGAAATGCAAATCAAAGCTGCGGGCTGCTGATATTTTTTAGGTCGCAATAAATACTGAGAACTCCCAGGCAGGATGAAGATTTCCTGACTCGGACGAACGAGAAGGGACAGATAGCTTTTTTATGGCATTTCTCTCTGTATATTTAATATATTCACCTCGATGATTCTTTTTACTGATCTGGAAATTGTTAGAAGCGGCTGTGGCAGCCTGGAAACATTAGTATGATTTCCTGAGTTTGAGATTTGCTGCCCCCCCCTCCAAACTCAGGAAAAGTCAATACAATCGCACTTCATTTTTCCTTCATGTGCACTTGGAAGTCCTGGGAGAAGCAAGAACAGCGGGAGCAGCAGCAACAGCAAGAATGAACTGCAAGGAAAATGACAACTGCACTGACGGGAGCAGCAATAACACGAAGAAGATGTTAAAATGTGTGGTGGTTGGGGATGGTGCAGTTGGGAAAACCTGTTTGCTGATGAGTTACGCCAATGATGCCTTCCCGGAGGAGTATGTCCCCACTGTGTTTGACCACTATGCAGGTAAGAAAGCGTTTTAAAAGAAATTTAATTGAGAGCTGCAGGAGAGCCAGGTGGGAGGTAAAGGAAGCTCAAGAAGAGGAGAGGATGGTTCAAAGGGGATGCCTGGGTTACTCCTTGTCCGGGAATGTGATTCAGGCCTGGATGGTAGCCAGGCAGCTTAGATGGCAGCTCGTACAATTGGGGCAATGCAGGATTTATTCAGAGAACTTATTTGTTTGCTTCCAATTTTTATTTTAGTTTTGGTGAATAAGCAGCGTTAGGGATGTAAGTAAATCCCCTGGATTTTTGGGACAACAAATACAATTCTGCCTCGCTCAGTTTGTATTCTTGGTTTGCTTTTGAAATTCTGAAGTTATGAACTTTGTGGGCTGCAGTTATGAAGACTATATGTATGTGCACTTAAAAATATGTGCTATCAGTGATCTTGTGCCTCATGGCAAAAGATGTGTAGATTACAATATTTATATCCTATTTAAAGGATAGTCTTTGAGAATATATCCTATTTAAATAGCAATCTTTGGGAAAACCAGCATAGTCTTTTTCAGTGCTGTCAGAATATAACTCCTTTCAGAGATATTTGTTACTCCATCTATAAATAGATTTTAATGTTATAACTTGATTGTAGGAAAAGCAGAAGTGGTGATTGGTTTGAGTACTTTCTTGTGAGGGAATTTGTGGTATAAGAAAAAAATACGAACATAATCAAGATCATCGATGATGTTCACTGCATTGCTGTGCAAAACAGACTCACAGATTTAAGTACAATATTCACAGGCCTCTTTCTGTAGCAATTACTTACATTACCCAGCTGCGTCCAAAGTTATCATGCAGCTGGTGTGCTAGGCTAAAATTGTTATTCAAACTTCTGCTTAAAGTTTCCTATCCCAAATTCTGCTGGTTTTCTTCTCTCACTGCTCCTTTGGCTTACAGTTGTTATTGTTTATGAGAGCCCTGAAAAACAGATTCTAGAAGCACTGCAAAACTCATAGCTTATCTTGCAGCAACAGTTGGAGTTTCCTTCATTCTCTCCCCACCTCCTTAAAAACTGAATTTTTATGGCATGGCTTATCATAGATTTGGTATTCTGTAATGGGAAAATCTCTGCTTTCATTCTGGCTTTGTGTCAGGTTTAGCAGATGAACTGACCGAACAAGCAAGCTGTGTAATTGCAGAATCTGATCCATGGAAATGTGAAGTCCTTTTCCTCCACAAGAGTGGGCAGCATCACTTCTAATGCAAGCAACGCTTTCTTTCCTCTACCCTTCCCACCAGAGAGACCATTTTAGAAAAAAAAACCTTTACCCAAACAAGACATAGGAAAGCATATTGCTTGTTCTAAACACATACTTGAATGAGCCAAAAACCCTAAAGAAGCCTGGCTGTGTGAATCTCCGCCTTATAGTGCAACAGCACCCGTTTTCCCATGAAAAGCTGAGATCTCTTATCCTTTACAGCTTCCCTTCCCAGCTATATGCTGGTTGCAGGACTTACTTGCCCTTCTTTCTCTCCATGCCCTGCAAATACCTCTGTGTACAATAGCTGGTGCCAGACCATGCATGCATCAGCCTGTGGCTGGGTGGTTGTGCTGTGAGCATGAGGGCACACGTGTGCATGGGGCTGTGCACACACACAGGTGCTGATGCCAGACAGGCAGGCCGACACTCGGTGGGGGCACTACACTGGATTTCTCTTCCCTGCCCAGCTGCAGGTGACTTGCAAGGGCTTGCTTCAATTTCCTTTCCTCTCTGCCAGAAACAGTAGAAATTGTGAGTGGGCTCAAAAGTTACTGATGGAGAGGAGGGCTGAGGGAAGGATGGGAAGACAAAGAATGTCACTGCGCAATCCTTATTTCCTTAGGGTATAAGGTAAAAGCAGTATGAATGCAGTTTTAAATCAAGCTCCATTTTCAGGGTTTGAAGACTTAGACATCTAAAATATCTCCAGCTATTTACAGCACATAAATATAAACTAAGAATGTTTTCAATGAGAAAGTTCAGAAAGATAAGAGAAAAAATAGCTCCATATATTAACATGTTATTCTAAGAAAAACCCTGTTCAGCAGCAGAGGTCAACACTAGCATTGATCAAAGATGTAATTCCAGGGTTTTGATAAATCCCATCATTTATTAAACCAACTTCACTACAAAACTGCACATAGAATTGAGCAGTGGAAATTACTTCTGGAGCAGAAAAAGTCCCACTCATAAAACATAAAAATATTACATGGCACAAAGCATAACATAACCTATCTAAAATACTGTGGGTATTGGGAGAGAAAAGAGCTCACCTGGGGCAACCTTACTGCTGAGATTACAGACTTCAGAATATTCTGTTGCAGCAGCCCGTTCCACATCTATCTGCATTGCAGCCCATAGTTGAGAGGAAAGGTGGCACAGCAGTACCATGAGCATGGTGATATCAAAGGCACCATGGCACACAGGGAGGCTTCATACATGGGCAGATCCTGCAGGGTGGTTGAGGCTCTGCCCCTGCCCTGCCTCTGCCAAACCCAACTGTTTCAACTTTCCCAAACAAGCTGAAACCATTTGATTCTGGTCTTCCATGCTGGAAATGCTCAAAAGCAATTAATTGCTACAGATGTTTGTGAAGCTGCAGTTTTCACTGAAGGTTTTTCACCCAGGTGTTGTTACCAGCAGTGGTGTGTTAGCAAGCTCTCCCTCTTGCCTCACCAGGTCACAGCCTGGTTGTGAGTCCCAGGGCATTTACCAATTTCCTTCTTTCTAATGGAAAAAGTAGGGAGGGGGGAAAGCATTAAAAACTGAGGACTCCAGTGGTGATCTCAGAGCAGTTTCTCACTGACATGACTCCAGCAACTCAGAGGAGACAGTGATACTATCCAGCCCAGCATTGGGAAAAGCTCCAGATGCACCACTGCTGTGGCCAAGGCATTAACCATTCACGGTCCTGCAGCTACATGTACTTGCCCTGCTGTGTTGCATCTTTTTAGCTCCTTCCCTGGGCAGGCTTCCATGGGACAGGTGAAGCAGGTGAGCATACTGGCAAGGGTAGACAAGAGGAAGCAACCAGCATTTCAAAGGACTGAGCTCCAACAGTATTAGACCTGTATAGTACTTATCCAGTGCCTTTCACATGAAAGGGCTTGAAAAAACTTTGCAAAATTTGGGCCCAACCTTCCTCTAAGAAATCAAAGGTAGTAGACGGATTTCACCTAGGGAAGGAGTAGGCTTCCTGCAGATAACTCACACAGCATTTACAACTCAGATACAGTGATGTTGGGGAAGAAAGGCTGTTGGTGTTTCAACATGTATGCCGCTGCGCTGTACCAAAGTCCAAACCAGTTATTAGCTCCACACCAGTAATATTCTGCCACAGATTTCACCCACAGTCCACAAAACCAAATTTGTTCAGGGCCGGTTGCCAAGCTTGGGATGTGATGGATGTAGAGTAGGGTCAGAGGCAATGCCAAGCAGATGGGAAAGGCAAATTTGTTACTTGAATATGAAAATGGTTTCTTTTGTTGGATGCATGGAAGTTTACAAGTTTGGTTACTCTTCAAGGCATTTTGAAGAGGTTTTGTTGGAGATCAAAGTCCTGGGTCGGTTCCTCACCTTTGGTGAATTTCCAAAGGTCCACACTGAAAGGGTTTAACCACGAGGTAAATGCTATTTCTATGGCAGGCAAACCGAAGTGCTATCCCAGTGACAAACAGGATATTACTGGCAATAAGTGTAACAATAGAGACTGTTTGGATAGTGAGTAGATGCTTTAACATTCTGGTTCCATTCTGTCTTTTGAACATCAGATGCTGATTTTCCATGAGCAAAGGTCTCTCAGTCGGGGTGACTTGTATTGTGTCTAGCTGTGTGAGGTTATAAACGTTTAATTAGGGCTGAGGTTGTACCAACAAAAAAATTCAATTCAACTAGCAGAGCTGGTTTAATAATACCAAAATTAACTGGCTTGCTCTGTGAAATACAGAAGTGAGATGTATGTTGTTACTTAGGCAGCCACCAAGCATCCCATTTGGTATTCATGAAACCTAAAACCCCACCAATTTTTAGCATGAAATTTATTCCCCCTAAAATTTATATTCAGGCTTCCTAGAGAGGTGGCCAATGCCCCAAACCTGTCAGTGTTTAAGATGGATTTGAACAATGGCTTTAACAACATGCTTTAACTTGGTCAGCCTCAGAGTAGTCAGGCAATCGGACCATATGATCACTGTAGGTGCCTTCCAAGTGGAATTATGCTTTTCTGTTCTGTTCATAAAGTAAATGATAGAATAAATATGACCCTCCCTCCCTCCCCTCGTGCGTCGTCACAAACTGGTGAACATTTATAAATAGTGAACCCATTTGAAAAAAATTAGCAGTGGCATGTGATCAGCTAATGAATAGCATACAGAATAGTTCAACCATGACTGAAGCTCTGTAAATTAAAAGCAATATAGAAGAAGACAGATGTTAATTACTGTTAGCAGACACATTTTTTGTTCTTTAATGATGATTCAATCTAATTTGTCTGACTTTGCACTAAAGTGGGCCAGGGCGCTCACTGGTCTCACAGAGCAGTGATCACAGCCTTGCTGGTCAGGCAAGCCATGCGAGAAAGGAGTCTTCTGCTCTGGCATTTTTATTAGCATAGAAGCTATACTACTACTCTTGCCCATAGCAGTCAGTTGTCCCTGTGCAAATCCATAAATCTATTTTAACCCGCCTATGTGCCACTGCACTGACTCAAATCTGTGTTCCTCACATCCACCCATGAAAAAGAGCAGTTGGAAGTGGGCTGTTGTCAATCCTGGTGCTGTCAGTGGCTGGCCACTCTCAGTCATGGGGCAGGCAGGAGCACCCAAGGGAGACAGGTCATGCATTGAGCAGCTTTGCCTTGCACCCTCTCCTCATGTGGGGGGAATCACTAACCAAGGCATGGCGGAAACCAGACAGGAGATGTAACATCCCAAATTTCTCCATCTACAGACACAAGAGCACATCTCTTTACGCTTTTGATGTGTTAGTTATTTTTGATTGATTGCTAACCCATCTCTGCTTGCCATTATGTGTAAACAATGGCTTAAACCCCATACCATTGCTTATTTCCCCTGTTGAAACTTTATTAGACAGGAAGAGACTGCCCAAGGAGATTTGCAGTTTCTTCATGGGTGCTGCTGTGGGAGTCTTCACACTGACACATTCTTGAGACAGTTGTCTCCTATGAAAAGTCTTGGTAGCACATTAGACAAACCCTTCATGCAATGTTTGGGGTCATTAAACTGAAAGAGCTATAAATAGCACTGACAGAGAGCTGTAATGTTTATTTGCATGGATGTTTGCAGTGTGGGTGTTTTTTTTTCCTTTCAATGTTCATCCAGTTTTGATGGTACAGATTTGAACTTTATCCTTGAGACAAGAAAGCATTGACTCTTTCAAGATCAGGCTCTTTAGACTAGCAGCTACAGAATAGATATTTTCATTTTGCCTCTCAGAAGCTAAAAGGACTTCTCTGCCAATATTCCTGGTATCATCCAGAATAAACCAGGGATCTCAATAAAACAGGGAAGGTACAACACAACAGCCACCAGCGCCATTCAAAGGTTTTTGTGGCTGCCTTTTTTGAAGAGAAATTTTACAGAACCACTAATTCTTAGGCTCCCCACAGAAGGGGAGCCTAATTCTGTGTCCTGTGTCACATGAACCAGAGGAGATCTAGTGATCCTCAAGTTTTTTCACATCCAGGAAGCCTAGACAGTCTTTGTACCAAAAAAAGTGCTTTTTACCTGAATCACTATGGTTATTCCACATTCAGATGAAACAGACAGCTTATACACCCCCAAGCATCTTAAGACCTTTTCCTTCTGAAGGTGTTTTACTGTATGCGAAGACTTGAGATAACTATCACTCATATCTCTCTTCCTCGCCCACATCCCTGTATTGTCCTGTGGGTGCACAATCCTCTTGAAGCCCATGGAGACAGAGGTGTGTGCATGCTTTGTGATCCTATTTACTCGGGGTAGATTGTTTCTGCAGCAGTGGTCTGAGCACTGTGGTGACAAAATCCCTGCTGTCCCCTGGCACTACTCAAATGCAGCTGTGGCTGGGAAGGAGCCTGCAGCACCTGAACTGCTTTCTACCTTTGCCTTTGGCTTTGTTATACAGCTTCTCTTTGTATTGTTGCCGTTCCTGGTTTGATTTTATACTGACAAACTTCATGCTACAAAGAGACACAAGAGAACTCTCCACCAATCCCTCCCGTACCCACCAGCATCCTGCTGATCACTCAGAACTCAACTCAGAAGCTGCTGCAGCCCTATGCAGAGAACTCATTTCTTCATCCAGTATCAGCAGTCAATGGTTATCCTTGTGCATCAAGCACAGCAGGGACAACACTGCCCCATGAATAACATTTACAGTCTAAAAACTAGATGTAGAGACTAATCAAACTACAATGTACATCAGGAAGGACAGTGCCAGGAATTAGAGGAGTAGATGAAGCAGCTGTGGTATTTTATCCAGACTTATCTACCCTGAATTCCACCTAAGCCCCTCTGTCTATTATTTTGTATTAGCTATGTGGTGTTTGAAGGGCAATAGGAAACACAAAGAATACTAAGCAAGGAGTTAGACCATTTGAATGTGTATTCATGGTTTGGATGTCTTATGATAGGGTTTTTTTAAGGTCAATCACAGTCCAGAGGGAATGGGTTGGAAAGATGAGAAAGTCAAGTGGCTTAGAAAGAGATATTTCTTTGCATGGTATGTGATTAACCCAGAGATCTTATTACTGTACAGAAGTTACAGACGACAAAATTTTAACAAGGTTTGAAAAAAGGAGGGTTGAACCAGATATCAAGGAGATTGAGTGCTATCATAAGCTAATGAAAAAGACTTCTGCAAGAGACAATACAATGTGATCTGACACCACCTTCTGTCAGAGGCCAGGATAAGACCTAGATTTTGTTTGATGAATGGCAAATTGTCTTAAACCTGCTCACTGCTACCTCAGAGATGAAGACTCACTTCCCTTGGCCTAATCCAGCACTCTTGTACTCAGTGTTGTAGAAAGCGACCTTTTGGAATGATTCTTCTGATAAATGGGTGGGCAAACATATTTTGAAATTTTGCTTATGTAGCAATGGACTGTTGCAAAGAGACATGGAGCACAAAAAGGATTTGCAGTGGAAGTGATGAGAAAATGACCCTTTTCTTCTCCACTGCTGCAAGACAGTCAGTCTTTCCCTCCACTTCTAATGAGCGTAACGTTGCAGGAGGTGACATCAACTGAGAAAACCAAAACTGAAACTGTGGCCTCTGGCCTGTGCAGGACAATTTCTGCAATTGAACTAACAATATCATCCACTATCTTAAAATCAATAATTAGCTCAGTTTATGTGGCCAGCCATCCACACCACTTACAGGGCAAAAACCACTTACAGGTGGTGCCCGATCAGGCGTGTGCTGACAGCTAGGTAGATGCTTTTCAGCAGCAGATGCTCCACATGTAAGAAAGAGAAACAAAAATTTAGCAAAGAAGTCTAAACAACCAAAATTCCTACACATGTACAAACTTCTTCGTTTCTGCAGATGTGGCAGTGTTTTTACTAAATCACCATTACAATGGCTTAGTTACTGATTAAGACAATGCAAAATATCTCCACTATAACTTCCTTCTCGTTTTCTGTTCTCTTGATAAACCTTGATACCTTGGTGACTGTACTAGTAATACACATCATTGTTATCATGCACCACTGTCTATATTTTGCCCTGCAGGCAGTGCCTTTCCTATGTTCTAACTTTCCAGTTGTTATGGCCAGATCTAATGACATCATGGAAATGGCAAGGGATGAGGAAGAGCAAACATATTTCCTTCAATTGTTCTGTTCAGACAAAGTCATTAAACAGTAATGACATCTCCTATCAAATTCTTATTTATCTTTTCAATGAAAAAAATCCAAGTTGTTACATTTCTAGTTTGTTTTTAAGAGTGACCATTCACCAGTCTCCTTTCAGATATACTGTTCTTGTGTCCCAGGCTGTGGATCTTCCAGCTAAGTCAGGGAATAACTTACTGAAGAATGAAAGCTTTATGAATTGTCACCCCAAGTTTTATGCCAAGTGGCACTGAATGAATGAATTGTTGACCAGATTTATGACATAAACTGGCATTCATCTCTTTTTTTTCCCCAAGTAAGAACAGGAAAAATGGGTTTTAAAATAATGTCCAATAATTAATAGCTAAAAAAAAATTATAAAAAAATATTTACCTTATTTATTATCCAATATAATTTGCATTCAAATTCAGAAGTGTCTCACCCAAGACAAGCTGTGCCATCAGCAGTCTGGCTGAATGGAAAGACTAGACCCTATGTGCAACTTCTACATGTGCTAAATGCTCAAGCACCATTCCTAGGCTAATGGCTTTCCCACATACCTAGATGGACAAGAAAGCTCTCACAGATCTGAGAATGAATCATTCTTACTGCCGTCCCAAGCACATCTATCATGTCTCAGCACTGAAGATACAGCCAGGTAGGTGTAGCAGGAGGGAGGACCCAAGGATACAACCCAACCATGTGGTTGCTACCACCTTTTGCTTAAATGGATGCATATTTCATTATGCAGTGATGGTTTTTCCTGAGTATTTTTTCTGCAGCATACATACTCATAGATTTACAAACAAGAGCAAACCCCTTTTATTAGTCAGTTATCCCTTTTCTTGGACAAATAGCATGGTGGGCATGGAAAGTCATCATATGAGAGTAGGAAAGATGGCTCAGAAGAGTCCTGGAGGACACAGTGCCATCTGCACCCTGTAGCACTTGCTGGGAAGTGGTGTCCCCAGCTAGTCCCCATAGCCAAAGCGGTGTAGTTGGGGTCCCAGGGAAGGGAAAGGCATGAAAGACCATGAGAGCTTGGTATTTCAGCTAGCACAGTTCTCCAGACTTAGTGTGGACCTAGTGCACTAGGAAATTGAGGTTGCCCGAGGTTTGCCCTTCTGCCCTGGGGACTGGCACAGCAATGAATCCAGAAATATGAAACACACCAACTGGTCTCAGGGGAGGGGAAGGCTGGAAAAAACATTCACTCACAGGAGAAGCACTGGGAAGAAAACTAAAAAGCAACTCCCAAAGGAGGGAGGTAGACAGCTGTAAAAATATTCCCAAGCACAGTGGTACAGGAGGCACAGTCAGGAGGGTGATAGCTTTGGAGCAGGAGGGGAAGAGCTGTACCAGGATCCTCAGTCCTGGTTCAGGACAGCATGTGAGTTTATAATGGAAATAGCAGTCCCAGTCATGAACATAGGAGCCAGCACTTCGGCATCTGAAAGAGTTAAAGAGGGCTGTGTAGAGGGGCTGGACAACAAGGTCCTGCCACAGTTCAGGAGGATGCCTGAGATGACTCACTAAAACTACTTTCCATCCCCTGAATTCTGAGGGGACGGAGGCCACGTCACTTGTTAAAGTGTCTCTGGCACAGACATCCAGCTATAACTTTGAAGTAATATTAGCAATATCTGCTAATGCTCAGCTTTCTGCAGACTTTAAGGACAAGAGCAGCTTCAGCAATGAGTGGGAAAACATACATGTTCAAACACAACATTAATTTTTACCCCCTGGGAGATGGGACAAAAAGAGCATCTATTTACAGTAATAATGCTGCTTTGCTGAGAACAGACCATAAGGAAAATCCCATAAGATTGGAAAATGTGTTTTAAGTTCATGGACTGTCCCATGCTCCAGCTCCAGAGTGGGCAGCCATCCAGCTGATGTGAGCAGCTCTGTCCTTAAAGGCCAGACCCTCCCCGTTTTGGACACTCTGGGTTTATGAGCAATCTCCCCAGCCCTGTTTCAGAACTGTCTGGCTTACCTCAGCATGTTTTCCTTCAGTAACTAGCCAGATGCAATGTCTTTTTCCAATCTAATGCCATCCAGAGGGACCTTAACAGGCCCTAGAGGTGAGCCCATGCAAACCTCATAAAGCTCAACAAGGCAAAGGGCAAGGTCCTGCATGTGGGTTGGGCAAATCCTAAGCACAAATTCAGGCTGGGTGGAGAATGGATTGAGAGCAGCCCTGGGGAGAAGGACTTGGGGGTGTTGGTTGATGGGAAGCTCAACATGAGCCAACAGTGTGCCTTCAGCCCAGAAAGCCAACCGTATCCTGGGCTGCATCAGAAGGAGGGTTTCCAGCAGGTCAGAGAAGGTGACTCTGACCCTCTGCTCTGCTGAGGCCCCACCTGCAGTACTGCGACCAGCTCTGGGGTCCCCAGCATAAGAAGGATGTGGACCTGTTGGAGTGAGTCCAGAGGATGATCAGAGGGCTGGAGCACCTCTCCTATGGAGACAGGCTGAGAGAGTTGGGGTTGTTCAGCCTGGAGAAGAGAAGGCTCTGGGCAGACCTTTCAGCCTTCCAGTACCTAAAGGGGATGACAAGAAATCTGGAGAGGGACTTTTGACAAGGGCCTGTAGTGACAGGACAAGGGGGAATGGCTTTAAGCTCAAAGAGGGTAGATTTAGATTAGGTATTAGCCCATGGCTGGGGGGTTGGAATTAGATGATATTTAAGGTCCTTTCCAACCCAAACCATTCTATGATTCTATGATAATTCTGGGAGGCCAGTTGCTTGAGATGCTGTCCATGAGCAGCAAAACGCAGAAACTGGATTTTTCATTTAAAAGGTGAGGTGTTTCCACCAGGGAATCTCAGCTCTGGAGCAAACTCATGCTGAAGATGTCTCCTGAGACCATCTATTTTTTTGCTGTATGTATCAAGCAATGGCTTGTGGAAATAATGCCCAGGACTTTGTCTTGGCCATTGAGCTTAGACAGGAGTGCTGCTACTGAGAGGTTGGGTTGTATGATCCTGCATCCCAAATGGTCCATATGGACACAGAAATTTCACTGAGGACTCAAGGTCTATCTACATGTAGATTAAAAAATACCTTTAGAGAGATATTTTGTAGTTGTGTCTTTATTTTTGTTAATTTATAACTACACATAGACCTTTTCATCTATATCAAAATACAAAGGATACTATAGAATTGTTTGTAATTTCTATCTAATTTAACCCCTTTTTTGCTCTCTGAAAACTTGCCATTAAAATTTTCAGCTAAGACATGAACAGAATCTAGGAGGGCATTTGTATGCTTTTTTTTAAACTCTTAGAAAGACCCTTTACCTTCACAGTGCTGCTGTGCTTTGTGCTGTGTATGTAACCAGTAAATCCCAAAATCAAGTACAATTCCCTTCATCTCGTTGTCTTCTAGTTAATTCTCAGAATATCTTAACACTGTTCCAGGAATACAAGGGAGTAATATCTCTCATTAAAAAATATATGTGAAATACAGCTTGAAGAAAGTGATTTTGCAGGAGTACTGTCCATGAAAATAGGGTCAAACTCAACATTAGAAGGGGAGTTCATATTCCAAAAAATATTCAGCTAATCTTCCAGAAAAACTCCAAATTAGCTGAGCCAGTTCATGATATCATTAATATGGAGAATTTCCCTTGCCATGCATAGAAATATTCTCTGATGGAGTGTGCCACTTGGAAATCTTCTGGGAATTTACCTAAACCATTCAGTTTGGTTGAAGTCCAGAGGGACGAGGTTGCTGTGGTTCTTGTTATTTTAATATTTTAGAGTGCTAAGTGCATTTTCTTCCTCAACTCTCCCTCCTGGGAAAATGCTAAAATGGTGAAATAATTCATTCTTCCATTATTTGAAGCTTATCGCCCAATTTATTTCTTTTCCTGTAATGAGCTCTATGTAGCAGTACTGTAAGTCCCTCCTGATGCTTCCAAGGAAGTAAGAAGTGATGAGGAGTTTGAATTCAGAATGAGGTCCCCAATCTGAAATAATGTTTGTCAGAGGAAATCTATGCCAAGAAAATGGTGGAACAGGAATAACTTGTGTTGTCTCCATATGGTGCTCCCAACTGGGTTTCTCTCCCCTGCCCACTATTTAGATGCATGAACGTGAGATTAATGCAAAAAGACCCCAAGTCTTGCGACAATTTTGCAAGGAAAAATGTATTTTGAGAGTATGCTTAACAGGGTGGAAACTGCTGAGAACACAAGGGAACCTTGTCCCTTGCTAAGTGTATTCACAGTATATCATGGTGAGGAGCCTGAGACAGTTCATGCAAGGACCACCTGACTAGAGAGCACTTTGTACTTTCCATCACATGAAGTCTTTCCATGTCTTGATCCTCTCACTGCAGTTCCCTCCATCTTTCAGAATGAATAGCTGCATTTCCTTTTCTTGCTATTTATTTTCTACTTTGCCATTTTTCTCAAAGAATAGGGTCTTCCCACCTGAAATATTAGAGAAAGAGAAAGACAGTTTGTCTTTCCAAAGCACACCTGGGTGCAGCATGGGACATGGAGATGGCCAGAACTAGATATGAGTCCTGCAGGGCCATCTCTGAGCTAGCTGGGTCCAAAACCAAGCCACAGGCATTGCATACATAGTGGCTGCCCCACAAGCACTGAGTGATAATTATTACCATGTGTCTCTTCTGATTTCCTCAAGCGCCGTCAAGCTGGTGAGTGTTACAGCCAGCCAAGACATGAGAGCAGATGTTCTTGTCTTCTGACAGATGTCAACTTTACCCAATGGAAAATGCCATCTGAGATGGGTGAAAACCTGTGTGCAGCCAGTCAGGTTTTTGCAGGACCGTCATGGGACCACCCCTCAGTGACCACTATCCACTGCAGACATTGCAGAGGTCATCCAGCAGCCATGTCTTTTCTGGCAAATTCCTGCCACCATACTATAAAAAAATCAGCTCAGCATTGCATGTAAGCTATTGAAGGTCAAAAGAGCCAAAAAAGAAGTGAAAAACATGAAAAACATGTTGAAAAGCAAAGCTGCATGAAAAAAAAAAAAAAAAGCCCAGGAAAATAAGAGAGAAGAACTAGAGAAGGGTGGGAAAGAAATGTACATCCTTAGAGGATGGAAGGGAAATGTATGTTTAAGAGAAGATATTCCAGAAGCAATCCATAAATCATAAACCAAGTGATTTGTAACAACGATGTTTTGGGCAATATGAGTCATGATTTTGAACTTTTGGGGTTAGCAAAAGTTCTGGCCAGAGCATTTTTGATGAACTATCCCACCAGGAGAAAATGCTGATTCATGAAAGCTGAAGCATTTTTTTAATACTTGGAAGGACAAATTCTTGAGGTCCAGGGCCCTCTGGTTATTTCTGACAGTGCATCAAGAAGGACCTAAATTGAAAACATAATATCTGAAGGTTTTGTTTTCATTCCATTGTAAAATGAAAATAAATTGTAAAACCTCAGAAGTTGTCGCAAAGCAGAATTATCATCCCCTTGGCCAGTTCTAGTTGGTTACTGTTATTATCCATTTTACAGTTACTGCATTGTAATCATTATCACCCAAGGGCAGGCTTATGCCCACTTCCTTTAAAAGAAATGTTTGTGCAACAGACAAAAGTTTCCAAGTAAAATGCCTCAAATAGTGTGAGTTCAGGTGTGGTTTTAGGCTCTTTCAACATCAAGACCCGCAACCGTTGCAGGGCGAGGTTGGCAATCGTTGCAAGCCTTGGCAAACCTAATGGCAGTACCTGGCAAACACTTAAGAGAAAAGTCTTCAAACTGTCACTCATTGTGTCTTTAATATCTCTGGTACAGGCTAGCTACAGAGTGGGTTTTTTCTCCTCTTCTTCTTTTATGACTTTTGTCATCACATTACTGACTAAGAAATCCACATTTCTAATTAATAAGACCACATAGGTTTGATTTCCAGAAGAAGGAAGTTATCCCAAGAGCTCTCATAGGTTTTCAAAGTGTATTTTCCCTCCACGAAACACAATCTTGCACCAGTGAGTGGTTCCCAAAGTTAGCGACACTGGAACAAGGACTTCATCTGTGATACCCGGGGACATGGAGGGAGGTGTCTGTGGCCACATTCTAGTAATGCTGCTTGTATATTATGGAGGGAATATACAGTAAAGGACCTGATTGGGAGCTCATGTCATATAAAGTTAAGAAGGACACCACTGTGGCTAGGGGAATTGAGTTATGTGCAATAAGTCTGAACTTGAAATTCAACCTATATTCCAGCTTCTGAGATCATTTACGGTCTGGTCACTTTCAGTATCCCCCTCACATAGCTGCATTTCTACCATTGGTCATATTAACAAACTAAGATGCTGCTGTTTGATAGAAAGGATTCATTCCATAATCCAGAAGTTAAAAGTCTGTCTTTCCTAGGAGCTTCTCAACAGAGAGTACAAAATCCTGTCCTAGTATGAATTACATCTGACCTAAGTACGTTCATTTTGGGGTGTCTGAATTTCAGAAATTTGAATTTGAATTTCAGGTTTTCTATATGGGTAATCCTTTTAAATGTGCTTCTGCTGTGAGCTGTCAGGCAAGACAAAAACAGAAACATCAGAGGTAATGAAAAGGCACCACCAATGGTGCCTAATGTATTTCTTCCATAGAAGAGCTAGAAGCATAACCTAAAAGAGACTGGTTTCAGTTCCCAGTGAGCATAGTGGGTGTGGGTACCTGAAATTAGATATAGTCTCTGTTAGCTGTAAATATTTATGCCTATTGCCATAATACTAGCTTTTAGTCTGATGATCTTCAGTATGAGGAAATGGTGGTAAATACATTTTGATATTGAAAACAGAGGAAATAATAGTATTTAGGCAATCCTTTTGAATGTTTGCTATGAACCCACACAAACTGCTGAGTTCATCTGGAAGGCTCACAGAGCTGGTGCCAAGCAAATCTAAGGCAGGAAACCCTTAAAGTGAAGGAATGTGTGGCATATAATAAAAGGCAAACAAGTAGATGAATAAAGTAAGGGAAAGCAGCAGATAATTTCCTTAATGCATTTCTGTGCAAACTGCTAAGCTCCCAGGAAATCAGAATGAAGATATTTATGACACAACAGATAAATTCTCAAGAAGGAAATACCAATTTTCCCCTTATATATTAGCAGGAGATGCAAGGAAATGTTCATATAATAATAATTGCATGATCTATTGTTGTCAGACTTATTACATTACAGAGATGCCATATGTTGGGGATGTTTGTTCCCAGATTTCTTCCTTTGCTATATTACTTTATATATGCAGTTAGAGAAGTACCTATAGTTTCCACTTCAGGGATTTTTCCTCCAAAATATTTGTACCGATGCCTTTTGATAAGAAAGACAGCAGTCCTAATGCCACCATTCACAAATACAACTCCTATTGATTCTGGGTGCTAGTAAATTTCTCTCCATGTTTTTATTAGTATATATAGAAGAAAAAGAGGTTCATCAGCAGGGGAATATAGATGCCTTCTTGGCATGGAGCAAGGGCACTCTGGTGTTGGAAAATCTCCCATATACCTTCTCAGAGAAAGGCGACTCTGTCATAATCCCACTAAGGGCCAGACTTCGCCAGCAACAGTAAGAGGGACAGTAACAGGAATCAGAAAGTCAGGGCAGATCACGTGAAAAAATGTGCATAGCCTAGAGGGAACCTGGACCTTGGCATTCATGCTGTGTAATACAGTCATTCCTGGGGTAGAAAAAATGTTGTCTGGAAAAGTTTTCTCTCTTGTCTGGGCACCTCAAGCAGTGGCCAGATATGAGAGGATGGAAAATATACATCTTCCTCTCTCTCTTAAGAAAACTTAAGTCAGAGTTTTTGAAGCCACCTTATAGAGCTGGAGGCCTTATTCAAATTCAATTTGAAAATAAGCATTTTGAGTTCCTTAGAAAAATCCATCCCCTCATTTGATTCTCAAGAGGCTCAAATCCCCTCAGTCAGCTTCCTGAGCTGCTGAAGATTTCCAGTTCTGGCCAACAGTCCTGTCGCAGACATCAGGGTCTTCTCTACAGGGTGGCAGCAAGCCCATTCCTCAACACCACCCCATTAGATTATAAAATGTTTCATTCACATGCTCATTAAACCTTTGGCTATAGAAATGCAAGTGCTAAGCAGGAGTCTCAGTATCAGAGACTCTTAATAGCTGTAGAAGAGGATGTTAGACATACCACAATTTTTGCAATCACCCATTTGGAGGAAAAATCACGGATTCCCTTAAGTCAGCAAAAATATCTGGTAACTGGGTGATGATCACTGACACGGGGAGTGCAATGGATACACTCCAGATGTCTCTTCAATATCCAATGGGATTTACACCCACCCATTGACAGATGGGAAACCTCAATTCTGGGGTGAAAAAAAAAATTTTATACATATATATACATATATACATATATATATATGGGTTGAGTTTATAATAAGGTAGCCAAGACTAGATTTTCTTTTTGTCATCTTGCTATTTCTAGAAATACCTCTCTCTGCCCTCTTGGAACTCCAGAGCGTATATATCCCAAACTTAGAGCTGGCTTTAAAAAACCCAGATCTTAACCTAGGAAGAAGTAAGCCTATGGAGATCAATATGTCTGAAGGAACAGGGGTGGGAAAAATTCCAGAGAAAAGTGCTTATGAAGGAAAGCAGATTTTCTAGAAAAAAAATCTGCAGTTTGCCATCATCCACATACACTAAGGTAAGGAAAGAGCTTTCCAAAGTGAGAGAACATACATGGAAACACAGGCTGGAGGACTGGTCAAAAGCATATAGCCCTGATACTGTTCTTGAAATTATTGTTTCACCTTATTAAAGAATTGCAAAGTGAATAGTAAGCTTACGATGATGAAATTGTACATAGGATCAAATTGACTTGTCCCCAGTGTTTTCCTGCTATTACAAGAAGATATATAATTTTTCCATAACCAGCCCCTAGATTACTTTAACACCGGCTTTCTGGATATAAATCCATCATTGACCAGGTATATCCTGTGAGGTGTCTGACTTCATCAATCTCATTATTAAACAACTGGGAGTCTGCTCAGCCACCCTAAGCTGCCTTATAAACATAGCAGTAAAAATTTAGCATTTTAACTGAAGGAAAGGAGTTTGAAGAGATATATAGGCATACATTTCCTGACAGTTTTCTCATCTTCATTTCTCCAGAGGGTGTTAGCAGTGGTCAAAGCCATCCATTTTCCAGAGTCTGCTCCCAAACTCAAAATCCGAAGATCCTGCGTTTACAGAGGAATGTCACTGTTCCGAAAGGGCAGAGATTTTGAGAAATCCCTTTATTCTGAAATCCTCCTAAAACCAATCCAAACCAGTTCCTCAGTAATTCTCACTGCTGTGGTATAAACAAGATTTCATTCTCATATCTTTGCAATTTGCTCACTGCTTTCCCCACAGAAATGGCACCAGCTGGCCATTATTATTTCGCACTCTGGAGAGTTCAAATGTTCAAATGTTCATCAGCTCTCCAGTTCTGTGAGCTTTCATTACCAAAAGCAAGAGAGATTTCTGAGCTGTTTGGTCAAAACCCACACTTCATACATGACCATACCATAATAATGCATACAATGCCTAACGTTAAACAGTTCATTGCACACTATTGAATGCTGAAAAATAAAATGAGCCACTGTTATTTTAGATTATCTTGATCATTCAAGCCCTGCAGGCAGCAGGCATTGCAGCAGTTAATAGTAACAGTATTTAATATTAAGTAGTAGGAGATATTAAGTAAATATTACGTTTGACCCATAAACAGTGTCTAGTATAAGCACAGTAATACATGAGAGCTCACGGGTTTTATATAAAAGCAGGTTTGTGTCAATACTCACATTTTATTTGGAGGGAAACACTGGCATTGGGAGGGTCATACAGCTGCAGAGCAGGAATCAAGGCCAAATCAACTGTGTCACAGACCAAAGCTTTACCCACAAGCCACCCCTTCTGCCATTCCATGTGCAGACAAGTTGCTCCTGCCTTTATTTTTCACCTGAAAGAGTTCAAAGTTTAAGCCCTGTTTCCTTTGCCAAAACACTTCCCAGCTGGTCATATACATCATGGTTGCTTCTCTCCATGTTTCAGCATCTGTTCATTGAAATATGGTCTCCTGAAGGCAACATGCCTGTTGTCACAGCTGGGGATTTCATCCTTTGCCCCAAAACCTTTCCAGCTGGGCAACCAGGCTTTCCCTTTACTCTTTTTCAGGCTGTTTCTCACAGCCTGGCTGAGTCCATGCTCACACAAGTAATTTGGAGATTGTTGAAATCTGTCCTGAGGGAAACAGCAGAAAGAGAGGATGAAGGACCACAGACCATTGCAACCTCATGTGCTTTCTGCCACTAGCAGCCACCCTCCATATGTACAGCAAGACTTCATTCAGCCCCCATGCACATGTAAGTGTATGTTCTCCTCCATGTACATCAGGAAGCTCAACCCTTAAGAAAGTCCTCCCTATAAGTATGTTAACAGTCATCTGGGTTTAAACAGTAATTAAAGATAAGCACACACTTGCGTGTTTTGCTGAAACAACCCCAGAATGAAGAAAGTCTGAATTACGCAATATGAAAATAATACTCTTCATTTATTAAGCATGTCTTGACAGTCCATAAAAACATTCTGGAGCTTTCTTCTTGGCCAAATATTTCTCCCACTTCATACCATAGGTATGCTCCAGTTGTGCTGGGAGCAGAATGGCAATATTATGACTCATTTCATATTGTAGGCTGGAAGTACCATGTTTTGTTCCAGAAAGAAAGGCATAAGATTTAAAAGGCAGCTTTCTTTAAACTGTACTCCAGTATATGCTGGAGCACATTTTGATCAGTTGCACCATCCAGTCCCTTTTCAGCTACAGCCCTGGCTATTCTTATTTTTAAATTTATAACTGTGCTGTGAATATAGCATGTCCAAATTAACTTACAGTGAAAAGTGAGAGAGTTAAATGACTTTTTTGTGTTTCCTCCCAGAGTAATTCTCATGGCAGTAATTGCTGCCACACACTTTTGCCATCAATTCAATGTTGTGTCTGTGCTGAAGCACTCAGGCACAGATGAAATGATGCTGTTCTTTTGTCTCATCAGGGCCGTTAAAGCAAACCAAACCCTTTTGGTTTTCGGTCTACAGGGAGTGGAAATTACATTCCTTCCTCTTTGGTTTTGCACAAATTGTATGGGGTTTGCCCACCATGGGCTGAAGGTTTAGATAAAAGTTTCTTTTGATGGTGGGATAGAAGTGAAAAGCAAATTAATTCCTGGTACTTAACAGATGATGCAAAATCCCTGTGCTGTTTGGTACCCATAAGTTTCATTCATAACAATCAAGCACTGTCCCTTTACATAGGCGCAGACATCAGCTAGCATCACTGCTCTCATCAGACCCGAACTGGAAACTTCCGGAGGGCACATGGCAATCCCTAAAACATCCACAGGGTTAGAAACAAACCTTGGGAAACAAGTTCAGTCCTAATGAGAGACCCACAGCGTCTCTCACTAGGACTGCAGCATTTCTAAATACAGCTGCCATGTCTGAAAATCAAAGGTGCATGGTCTGTTGCTGATGTTTACTCTAGAAGTGTTTTGAACACCAATCATGTTTTTCACTTGTGACAAGCAAGGACCAAGTGGCAGGGCTTTGTGAGCCAGAGCAGCCAGCCATGCTTTCTAGGGCTTTCCTTTTAAAGGGTAGCATCAGTATACTTATCTGGAGCACACAGAAATCATGTAAAATGCTGGAGGTTCCCGTACATCCAGGCCCAGCAGCTGAAAGGTATGTCTCTGCTCTGCGATTCAGATTTTATACCTGTGGTTTGTGTTTAACCAGAAAGGGCCCTCACCATGGTCCACACACCTCAACAACCATTACACATCAAAGAAATCAGTGTGGACAGGATCATGCTGTAAGCCACCAGCCTGCCTTGCCTTGGCTTCTAGGCAGAGATCCTTCCACCCTCCTCAACCAACTCATAAACCCTGAGCTTTACTGGGATCAGCTGCACCTGACGCTTTTGGTTCAGGGCCACATTCCTCGAGAGAACTTCAAGTCCCCCAAAGGGTCTGCTCCAAGCAGATTTTTTTCCTCACAGGAAAATGACAGTGCAGAACACAGGAGACTTCCTTCGGAGGATATATGTGCAGATAAAGCCTTAAAACCAGTGCTTATGTAGAAACAGTTGGATGGCAGATAGAGGCATTTCGCTTTTGGTGGCAGCATCCTCACTAGTCCAAAAACAGCACTCCCCATCTGACTCTGCAACCTGCCTACCTCTGAGAAAGCACCATGCTCCCACGGGTGCAAACTGGAGTTGCACACAGCACCTGCATGAGCATGGGGAAGGGCACTGCAAGATTAAAAAGATAGGGTATCAGTGTGGAAACACATGTCCTATAAGACCTGGAATTATTTTGCTCTGTATCAAATCATTCTTCTAAAGAACGCTCTTGAAATGGAAAGTATCCCAGAAGGTCACAAAAATAATAGAAGGTTTAGAAAATAAGGTCTGTAGGAAAAAGCTTCCACTATTACAAACACCAAGGCTGGGGATTGTGTGGAAAAAAATAATACAGTCCAAAGGGACTAGTGAGGAACAGAGAACAGGAAGCTCAGGGCAGAAGGGAACCTTTTTTTAAGGAGTTCATGCAGAGAGAATAGCCTAAATGACCTCCAACAGCCCAAAATGTAGAAAACAGTTTTTTAGTCAAATGCATACTGTAATCTGTGGGCCAGCTGTAAAACTAAATAAACTGCTCTATGAAATTCATGTGGTACGGTCATTGCATGCACTGTTCAAAGCAAGACTGAGCAGGAAGTGAATGCTCATGTACATGGCCCAACAGCACATCTTTACCTCCAAAAGTCATACTATCAGATTTTCTTCTGTTTATCTGGTTGAATAAGAATCTACAATAATATCCAACAAAAGCCATTACACCCTCAACCTACTGTGATGGTTGGAGAGTGAACAGGCACAGTAAAACAACCTTCACAGCATCCCTCCTTTTTGAATTCAGTGAAAGGCTCAAGTAGAAGGGCATGTCTTTGATATCCCATTTGCTGTGCATGTCTTTGATATCCCATTTGCTGTTATTATAGCCTCTGGTTTTAAGTTTTAAACCTTCTAATGGTGTAATAATGAGCTTTCCGTTTCTTTGCTGACGTGGTTGATGCCTGCAGGTTATTGAGTTTAAAAGCCAAAACACACATAGAAAATTTGCTTCAGGGTTGAAAAAATATATATCGTAGTGGAAGGGTGGGATTTAATTAGCTTTTGTTCTCCCAAATCTCACATAAATAAGCATGCTCATATATATCTCCCAGTACAAGGCAAGCAAAATCAAGAATGCATGTTCAAACTGAAAACTTACTAGTCCCTGGTGGGTGGCAGGAACATATGTGCAAGTTAGCAGGCTTGAAATTTAGTACTTTGCTTCACAAAATGACCACATGGGTCAGATGAGAGATTGCCACTCACTGAAAGAAATGTTGTGTACTAGGCCAGATCCTGACAGCCTTAGCCACATGGGCCAGTGTTTGCCTGTCCTGGGACTGCAGCTGCATTCATGGTCAATACCTGCATCAGGATTTGGTATGGACCTGCTTTGGTCTTCAGCCGTATTATTTGTCATTGAGTTGTTCTCAACAAATACACAACAACAATCTGTAGAGATTGATGCAAAATAAAAAGAATAATAAAAAACACCAACCACACAGCAAAACAAGTAATATCCAAATCCTGTAGTGGATAATACTTCATGATCCATGAAATAGCTGTAATACAAAACAAAACAAGAAAAAAACAAAACAAAAAAAAAAAGAGAGAGAAATTAAGGTTTCGAATTATCCCTGTCACTACATTATAAGCATATAATTGTACACTGAAATGCATATTCTGCCTTCATAAAACTTCTGGTGTCATTTCTCAGCCATTCAAAACAGTCATTAAATGATGCTAGGAAACAGTCTACATTGTCTGCTATATTGCTACCTCCTCCCCCTCTGCTTTTGTGTTTTCTTCCTCTCTCCTCCTCCTCCTCTCAATCAATTTCGGAACTATAAAATATCACTGCCTGCCTCAAACTGAGAGCAATTCCACTGAAGTCAAACCTGACGGAGGTGGAATTCTTCAAATGGCAAAAGAATCTCATGGTCAGAGAAGGGGTCAAAACCAGTGTATGGCAAGCATCTTAGTCGCCAGTAATGGCAGTGAGCATGGAAAAGCGTTGTTAATGATGCTGGTGACATGAGAAGAGAATGCTGGTAATCTGCAAAGACTGCCTGAATGTCTTTCTGCATGTGTATGTGAGGGGGTGTGCATGTAAATATGTGCCTATTAAAAACCAGGAATTTTAGAATGCTAATTATTGGTGCAAATGAGTCCCCTACTACTACAGCTTCCACGCCTTCTCGTAAAAGTATGTGTAAATCTTCTCCTTCATGGAAAACAATTTATATCTAAACATATATGGCCAGATGGGCATGGTAACTCATTGCTGCCTGAGTCACAGAATCATTGGAAAGAAGTATTATTAAGACAGGTCCTTCCCAAACTATTCAAGGACTGGTTTCTGATTTTGGTAGTTGTTTTAAATGATGTTAAGTTTTGCGTGATAGAGAGACTCAGAGGAACAACTGAGTTGCCAGAGCAGCACTGACCTCTTAGGACAAAATGGTGGAAAATTTTCAGAAAACACCAGGAGGGCACAGAGAAGCTCATCACAATGCTTCTGCTGTCATTGCTCTGGCTGTTTTCCTGCAGACAGCTGATGGAGCGCTGTGCCACTGGAGGTGGAATTTCAATTAATGACTTAACATTACAGTAAGTAGGGACTATAAGAAAAACTTGTGGAAGCAAGACAGCCATATTAACCATATTTATGAACTTGCATTCGGGCTCTGCCTGGAAAGGACAATGCGGTCTTTTCTATTAAATATGGAAAGCTGAGTACAACAGAGCCATTTTCCTAAGCATGTTGTAGACAGTAGAGCCTTTGGCTCGTTTTCACATTGTGCAAAGCTCAGTCTTGCTACTCACCGCAGATGGAGTCCCCATCATATTCCAGAGGCAGTATGCATACATTTGTGCATGGCACACAGTCCAAATTCACCTCTTTTCTGAAGTGGAAATGAGTCAGCTTCTCCAGTACTTAGTACTTCTGAAAGCTTCTTCCTGAAGCATATTTTTTGCCTTTCCCTTACTTTCTTTGCCCGTATGTATGAGATGAGCAACACTTCTTGTGCCTGGGCTGAAGCCAGGAAAGTATCCCAGCCAGCAAGATTAGCTGGAATCATCTTTATTTGTCATTTCATGCAGCCCATGAGCTCACCTTCACAGCAAGGGCAAACTCTGCCTTGGTGATCTGAGGGTTCAAAGCAGTGCCCTAAACTTTGCCTGTCATTTGGTGTTGGATCACACTAGCCATATGCTACTTGAGAGGTGATTTCTATACAGCCACAGAAGGGGCATCGCCCCATATCAGGCTTGTACTTAATGAGTTTGAAGCTCCTGTAACTTATCAACAGGACTGAACTCCAAATGAGCATTTTCTTCTGCTTTGGCTGACCTCAAACACCAGTTTAAACCATCTAACAAGGCTTACAATTTTTTTCTTTTTTTATATTCAAAGTGACAGCTCTTAAGCCTTCTTGGCAAAGTGTCATTACTATCCTAAAGAAGGATCTCTGAAACCAGAGCGTAATGGAGTACAGAGGGGGTGTACACACATACCTACTTTGCATGCTGATTTCACTTTTAAAGGTGACAGCTAACCCTCATTACTGGGTTGTTATTACCCTTCTAGTTGCATATGTTGTGAATTACAGTCAGTGTCTAAGTTCGGAGTAGGAAGAGTCTCAAAAGCCAGTTCCTGCTTCCAATACAGTCAACAGGACTTTTCCATTAACTCAGTGGGATTCAACCCAAGAGGGACTTCAGAAGTGTTGGAAACACAAACTAAGAGTAAATATAACCAGTGATAGGCTGAGTGCTCTGGGCATATATGCAAAAGTCACTACAACAGGAGAAGAGAGGGCAGGATAACACTAAATTTGGTAGCAAAGTTGGTGGGATTTCTCTACATTTTTAAGCTCACACAGCGATGAAAAAAAGGCAATTTACTTAGATTCTGAGTGTGCTTAACAGATTGTCCAACTGTTTGCTGGTATTTAAGATTTTTAAGTCTCGTGTTGAAGCATGACCTTGGAAAGCCTGGAAGGGAAGAAATCTTTTAGGAACAGATGCCTCTTGAGAGCACAGCTCCTACATGTATCACTGACAGAAGGACAAACAGCCTCTTTAGCAGGACAAACTTCTAGGGCATTTTCTAGCAGCAGCATCTTTAAGATAAAGACAGAAGTGCTGTGTTCTCACTTAAAACTCACTGTCACAGACCTTCTAAGAACTGTGTTGACTCAGTTCTCATTACTGTCAAGAAAAAACTTGGGTGTACACACACACCACGGGTCTTAATACCTGAAACTAAGCGTTCGACTATTATTTTAATACCTGCTTTGACATTAAAAAGATTTGAGTGAAAATCAAGATTCCGTTAAACATGATTTTATTTTTAGATCATTTATTCAATTTTGCGTCCTCCAAGATTCACTGCATATGCAACACACATATGCAAACCCTATGGATTTCTATGCATTTAAATGCAAGGCTAATCCTTCTTCTGGATGGTGTCTACTTTGTTGAAGATTAGGGGTTTACATGAATAATTGAGGGCAAAATTCTGGCCCTCATGATTAGTAACAAGGTAGGATTTAGTGGGATGGGAGAGTGTAAATGTTTGGGGGAAAAATGGAAAATTAGATTTAGGCAATACTCCTTGAATAATAAAGCAATGTTAGAGTTTCCAGAAAGCCCAAGACACTTATGAAGTACAGTTGCCAGTAAGAATTGGTGGCTTTGTGCTCTTCAGTTATCCGTCTGCCTCTCAAAACCCCTCAGTAAGACCCAGCAAAAAAAATCAAGGCAAGTATCTGACTTAAAACCACATGTGTCCCTCTCAGCAGTCAGAGGGGGTCTGCAGGAACACACGCATCTACCCACACACATCCAACTGCAAAATTAAGGCCAAAGTGTTTATCGGTGGAACCCTCCCAGAATATTTTTTAAATCTGTTTGTATTAATGTCAACACTGGCTTCTAAGTTTTTCTGTGACTTGATGGTAAGTGACATTTAAAGGGACAAAAGATCTTTTTACATGGCCAGTCATGCAACTTTAAAGACTGTAGCGTAACCACGTGAATCTAGAGAAGAAAGCACCAAATCTGCTTGCATAAATGCTATCATCCCTTCAGTCTTGTGCAAGGAAAGCATGTGCCTGTCAGATATGTTCCCTGTCTTTTAATTCTCCTGTCAGCACAAGTGTCAGCTCTTTACATGTCCTCATGTATTAATAACCTTCCTACGAACAGTTTATGCCCATAGTAGCAGTATGACAATTAACTGGATTTGGACTGCACCCATAGGCTGTGTCACAGGAGGGGGAAAAAATAGTACAACTTCCATCCAGGCCTAAAAGGTGTTCTTCCTTCCTTCTGAGGTGTGGATAAAAGAAACTGCACTAGCTGCCACTCTCAACAGAAATGATTTAAAACAGGCTTCCTTCCTCCCCCCATAATTTTATTCAGTTCAGTATTCTCCAAAGAAAGACCTAAAACTCCTCCTTTGTCTATCTTTAGACAAAATTAACCAGTCTCACATTTCAAATACAACACTCCCACTTACAGACTTCCACTCGAAAGGAAATTTCTTAGGAAATTGTTATTCATTTAAAGGAACATATTATGAAAACCCAGCATAATACACAGGGAAAGATTTCAGCATTCATCCACTGAGTTAGTTTTAGTGCTCCAGGTACCTTGTTGGTCAGACGGACTTTGGAAGATTCATTTCTTGGAGTGCACTGCATTAAACAAAGCCAAAAGCACATTAACCACCCCCCTGTTTTCTCTCCCTGCTGTACACAACGCAGCTGAGGAAGCTGTGCAGTTATTCACAGCACTTTAGCCGTGAGCTGCAATGACAAACAGCAAATCTGACTCATTGTTGATGTACCTCCATTACCAAGTGTGTGTAATGAGCTGATATTTTATGGGTATTTCCTAAGCACTGTAATACGAGTCCTACAGATCCCTGTGCTGGAAGTTAGCCTGCCATTCCCTAAACACAAACCTCACTGCCGCAAGCCAGCATGTAGCAGCAGTTGTTAAAAGAGACTGGAATGCTGTGGCGTGAGTGTACAGCACGTAGATCAGTGTGGCATGGTGGAGCAGGGCAGAATTTTGCTCCATGTCACTGTGCATGGGGAGGATGTGACACATGAGCAGAGTCCGCTTCTGTTTCCATATGCTTGCTCTGGTCCCGGTGCCGCACTGACTCAGACGCAGGAAGTCTCTCCCTAGCAGGGAGGGGTGCAGGACAGGGCGGCGTGAACCACCAGAACAAGATTAATGCTGCTGATGACCCCGTGGGGAATTTGATGGGGGGAAATGAGACACTAGCATTTAAGGAGAAACCTCCTCAGAAGGGACTTATCAGACCTTTCCTGGTAACGTTTTGAACTGGGAATAATCCCCAGGGAAGTGACACCCCCCCTCCCTCTCTGTACCCACATCATAAGATCAGTGCCTTTAAGCGAGGACCCCCGAGCAGTGGTGGGATCAGGGTCAGCGTCTTTCCCTGGCCAAGAGAAAGATGACCTTTAAGTCACAATGCAGCAAAATTCCTGGAAGAAATGCCACCAACTCAGAGAAACAGTTGGCCTCTGGCCCTCGTCTGCCTTTCACACAGACACGTCGTAGCTCCTCTCCGCGCAGCTGCTTTGGATTCCCTGCAAAGACCAGCCACAGTCAGGGCCCAGCAGCTAAGTTCAGGTATTAAATATGCTTTTTAATCTTCATTGACCTGTGGAGCTGGATGATCTTCTAATAACCAGATTAGAGGAGGGTTACCTGTTTACTTTAGGCAGGGGGAAAAACACCACAGTGGGAGTTTCCTAAAAATAAAGTGTGTAGAAACCACAACCAGAATAACTTACCAGCCTGTCCAGACACACAGAGTAGCAGCAGGCTTCTGCTCTCCAGGCTAATCTGCTGCATAACTTTTTAGGATGGTAGGATGTATACCAATATTTCGGTATCTACGGCAAGGTTTTGTTCCTTCCCACTGGTACAGACAGCACAGCCTTGCAGACATTCTGCTCTATGTGTAGAAGAGAGAGAATTAAAAACAGCTAACAAAGTCAGAGGCATAGCAAGTTAAGAGGGAAACGATTCAAAATACACCAAGGAGCAGTGTTGGCCGTATGAGCCTCAGCAGTGCAGTGTGCCAGTTTGCATCAGACCAGACTCATTGCTGATCACACAGTTCAATTGCCAAAAATAGCCCTGTGCATCTCAGCTAGTGAGACAGCTCCATCCATCCTGCTCCCATGCCATGCTGCTGTGTTGCATACCTCTGCCCCATAGCTGCTGCCTCCATTGGGTTGGGGCAGAGGGATTTCCACCACTGCTTGTGATTCATGCTGCTTGTGCTGATTTTAAAGCAATGCCATGTGGTGCAGTTACAGCAGCTGGCAGGGGGAAATTCCACAATGCAAGAGGGCTGCAATCCTGAGTTCTCTTTTCCAGTCTCCTCCAAATCCTGGTTCTGATTTACAAAACATCCCTAATCCTTACATATTTAAAGAGTCAATCAATTGCCTTACATGGCCACCTCTATCTCCAATCTTAGTCGACTCCTAGGATGAAACAATCCAGGAAGTCACTCTCAGACTTCTGTCTCCACATGGTCATTCTCCAGGAAGATCAGAAAGTGTTTCAATCTTTCCATATTTGTATTCACTGAAAAATCTGACCATTTGCTCCAGCATCCCTCTAAGAACCATAGCAAAATGAAATTCAACCCTGTCAGTCTGATGTAAAAATATGTGTCAAGCCAAAGAAAGCCCTGCTCTCTGTGAGTATTCTCAGTGTTACTTAATAATAGAATCGTAGAATCATTTAGGTGGAAAAAGATCTTTAAGATCATCCAGTACAACAGTTAACCCAGCACTGCCAAGTCCATCACTAAATAATGTCCCTAAGTGCCACATCTACATTTCTTTTAAATATATACAGGGATGGTGACTCCACAACTTCCTTGGGCAGTCTGTTCCAATGCTTGACAAGCCTTCAGTGAAAACATTTTTCCTAATATCCAATCTAACCCTTCCTTGGGCCAACTTGAGGGCATTTTCTCTTGTTACTTGAGAGAAGAGACCAATCCCCACCTCACCACAACCTCCTTTTCACGTAGTTGTAGAGAGCAATAAGGTTAAACAGCCCTCATTCCCTTAGCTGGTCATCACAGGACTTGTACTCTAGACCCTTCACCAGCTTCACTGCCCTTGTTCGGACATGCTCCAGCACCTCACTGTCCTTCAGTGAGGGGCCCAGAGCTGAACACAGTGTTTGAGATGCAGCCTCACCCATGCCGAGTACAGGAGGATGATCACTGCCCTGGCCCTGCTGGCCACACTAGTGCTGATACAGGTCAGGATGCCATTGACCTTCTTGGTTGCCTAGGCAGAAGCTGGATTGTGTTAGCCGCCCATCAATCAGCATTCCCAGGTGCCAATACAGAGTCCTGGGGAACACCACTTGTGACCAGCTGCCAGCTGGATTTAACTCCATCCACCACCACTCTTTGGGCTCTGCCACCCAGCCAGTTTTTTACACAGCGAAGAATGTACCTGTCCAAGCCATGAGCAGCCAGTTTCTCCAGGAGAATGCTGTGGGAAACCATGTCAAAGGCTTTACTAAGGTCTAGGTACACAACATGCACAGCCTTTCCACTCAGTGGGTCACCCCGTCATAGAAGGAGGTCAGGTTAGTCAAGTCTTTTCATGAACCCGTGTTTACTGGGCCTGATAGCCTGGTTGTCTTGTAGCATCCCAGATCCTCCTTCTGGCCCCTCCTGTAGATGGGCATCGCATTTGCTCACTTCCAGTCAACTGGGACCTCCACAGTTAACCAGGGCTGCTGGTAAATGCTTGAAAGTGACCCAGCGAGCACTTCCACCAGCTCCCGCAGTACCCTTGGGTAGATCACATCCAGCCCCATAGACTTTTGTGCATCTATGTGGTATAGCAGGTCAATAACCATTTCCCCTTACATTATGGGGTCTTCATTCAGCTCCCTGTCCCTGTCTTCCAGCTCAGGGGTCTGGGTACTCTGAGAATAATTGGTCTTACTATTAAAGACCAAGGCAAAGAAGGCATTAAGTACCTCAGCCTTTTCTCATCCTTTGTCACTATGTTTCCCCCACATTCAATAAAGGATGGAGATTCTCCTTAGCCCACCTTTTGTTGGTAATGTTTTTATAGAAACATTTTTTTACTGTCTTTTACAGCAGTAACCAGATTAAGTTCTAGCTGGGCTTCTGCCCTTCTAATTTTCTCCCTGCATAACATCACAACAATGTAGGTATAGCTCCCAGATATTACAGCTTACTTTTTTGCTATGATGAAAAATACTTCAAAAACAAACAACAAACAAAACGATTGTGTGCCAGCAGGGAAAAAGATGAACATCAAGTTTGATTTCTACAGTAGGAGAGGGCAGAAATTGCAGTGCATCTATTGAAGCTCAGATTTGGTATATGCAGGAGATCAAATTCTTAGAAACAGAAGCTGTAAGCATATGGGCAAAAAGAATAAAAATAAAAAAGAGCTGAAATCACAGTTGTTCAAACAAACGAGCTAATCGCAGGCTTGGTTACACACACATGTGCAGGTGCAGACTGATCTCAGCCAGCATCTATGGAAAATGTCACTTGGCAAAGGAGTATGTACATGAAAGCAAACGCTGTGTGTGCACACGCAGAGCTTACTGCTGGCAAGCTGCTCTAGGAAAGGGTCCTCTCTTGTCTACACTTCCTGGTGGCCTCTTGAAAGGGCGATGTAAAGTGTTTGCTGTCCAGCAGTGCTGGGCAGGTTCAGGTACAGGCAGAGTCTGTTTACTGACCCGCAGAGGGGCTCTGGCTGATGTGGGGCTGCTGTGAGAGCTGGCAGAGGGGCAGTGGGACAGGGAGTGGAGAGGCTGTGAGGCTGAGACTGGAATAAATGCACCAAGCAGCATCTCATGCTCCTGGTTCCCATGCAGCCAAGATTGCACAACCCTTTCCTTGCACCTGCTCCCTGCCTGATCACATAGTATTGACAGCCGACATGTAGATATACTATGCTGGGTATCTACATGTTGGCTGTCAATTTTATGCACTGGTTTTGTCCTGCTGATTTTTGATGGAGGAGCTCTGGATAACCCTGAGATTAAAGAAAAAGAAAGCAAAGTAGAAGTAACTGAGTATATTGCACCTTCTGCACTTTATAGAGTGAAAATCTTTTACCCTTCCTCCTGTGACAAATGCTAGGTTGAAACAAAAACAAACAGAAGGAAAAGAGAAAAGGTGCTTTGCTCAAAGTGTCAAACCTATCAGAAATCGAAACAAAACTTAGGCTTTTTTTTATCTTGTAGCAGTTTCTTAGGGCTTTTGGACAAACCTCTGTGGTATACACTTGCTTCCTCTTTCCTTCCACTTTGTTTTGCCACAAGCCATAATTGAGCACATGGTGTGGTCACTAATTGCAGACGAGAGCACCGCATTGCATCAGAGCACTAGCAGGCAGCTGGGCACACAGCTTTACACATCCCAGACATACAGGGTACTCCCTCCACCTCGTGCAGGCAGCATCAGAGAGGCTTTAAAACCAGCATCAACCTCCCCCTCGCGTTTCTCTCCTGATGCAGCTTGGCAGCAGCTTTCCTTATATGGGTGGGTTTGAAAGCAGCCAAGAGATATCCTTAATGCCAGCCTCTGGCAGCAGCAAAGGTCTCCAAAATCAAGCCTAGGGTTGATATAGGAGAGCCTTGGCACTGCTATAACCCCTGCAGCCATGAGCTCCTTCCCTTGCAACTCTGTTAAACCAGCACTTGGCCCTACACTGCTTGCTCATGCCCACTGGCGTGAGCGAGAGGTGTGCCACAAAATGGCTAAACCCACCCAAGAGTCTCTCAGCTTGCTTTTATCTGCCTTTTCTTTACCTGCTTTCACCATAAGGACATTTAAAGTCAGGTAATACAGTGATCATC
>NW_009922304.1:86077-107958 GCF_000696875.1 Nestor notabilis | reverse complement strand
AGGGAAATGACCGCATGGATTTGCACATGCCCAGCCACTAGCCAGCCTGGTTTGCTGCTGCCCTTCAAACACCAGTTGGTTCTTTGCTGGATTTTTGGTTTGAAATGCTGCATGATGGTTTGTTCGCTTTGTTTTTGTGGCACCAAAGCAGAGAGTTGAGGGTTTCTCAGTGTTTTCTAGGTTTGTTGCTATGAGAATGGGTAAAAATGCTCAAAACTCCTTTAAACTGCCAAAAAATGCATAAGAGAAAAGTATTTTCCACACTCAGCTTTTTTCCATGTGTAAGAGTCCGCCTCAGCTTAGCTTAGAGTGTCTGAGTTGATATCTGTTTTACTTGATCTGGCAGCCTGATTGCATTGTGGATGTATTTCTGAATGAATTTCTGGGTGTCTGTCAGACACGTTACTCTGAAAGGGCATGAACCAAGAAAAAACGCTATCTGACAGTTCAGCTCTGGACAAAGTCAGCGCAAGACCCCGAGGTGCCTTTTATACAAGCATCAGCACTGTTTCATTAAAAATCAATGGAAAATTACAGCATGCCTGGAAACTCAGCAACATCCCATGAAACAATCCCTGCCAGGCAGCTGCGGCCAAGGCAAGCACTTGCCCTGCTGATGTTTAAAATCAATTTCCAGCAGCAGTGATGTTTAGCCGTTCTAATCTTGTTGTCAGGGAAATCAGCTCAAATAAAATATTGCAGGCACTCTTGCTTTCCAAAAGTGCACATGGGCAATGTGCCCTGTTCTCTGCTGCTCCCTGCACCTGCAAGAGCAAAGGACCCTGGACTGTCCCACAGGGATGAGCAGGACACGATGGCCAGGCTCTAAGCATTGCCCACTGGGATGTGCTGCCTGCAACAATGGCCAAACCCAGAGACTCCTTGGTTTTGAGATGAAGCTGCAAACTAAAACTTGGGGTTTTGTACCCCAGCTGCCCTGCGTGGTCCCAAAGAACTGCTTCCCCTCTGTGCACCTTGTTTCCCTTGCTATGAAACAGGAAATTTTCTTTCTCCACCTTCATTGTTGGCATGTTTGCTCTGCAGGGCCAGGCTGGCCTCTGTCCTCCTGTTTTCACCGGCCTAATACAATGGAGTCATAATCCGAGGTGTTGCCATCATAAAAATAGAAATGGAAAACAATGTCTTCCTTAAAAACAAGGTTTTTCATGTATCTGATTGTGTAAAATATGCTGCTTAAAATCCTTTTGCTGTGCTTACCAATAACTCAAATCAAAGGTACAATTCACATCATACTTGCTAATCATTTGTGGGAAGTAGCTGTGGATTTTCTACCTGGATTCATTTCTCCTCTATTTGCAACATTCTGTGATTTTTCTTTCAAGTCCCTTTCCTCTGAAGTCAGATGTGATCCCCATTAGTGGCACTTTCATGTAGCTGAAGAAGTATGTCAACATTTTCTAATACAGACTAAAGCTCCCGAAAACAAGGGGGAATTAACTGCTCAGCTCTTGGGAGTGCAGTGTGAAAGAGAAAAAAATACCAGGCATGATGTTTAAAATGGTCTCTCAGAATGCCTTTTCTAAAGAAAGAGCTGCATATTTCAATCATTAAGAAAATACAGCCTTAAATAAAGCTAGGTGGAAAATAAATAATACTTTTGTCAGATGAAAAAATAATTTGCAGAGATAACCAATTTCATATCGGCTAATATTTTGATTTTTTAATTGGGGTATTTGCTGCTATCCTGTATTTTGCTGACTGTGTTCCTTTCTTGCTTAAGGAAAAGGAGGAAATTATTAGAAATACTCATTTCATCATAAATTTCTGCTCTTCTACAACTAGTGACCATTGCTTTTTAAGATCAAAACATTTGAACAGCAATTTACATAAAATATACACTGCTTGTTTCAAAATTAGTTCACTTCTATTGCAGCTACAAGACATTATGACTGATGTTTCTCCCAACCAAAAGTAATTATTCTGAGCTCAGTAGAGCTGCCTCTGATGTTCACAAGGTGGAAGAAAAGGTGAATGAAACCTAATAAATCTTTTCAAAGGTAAATAAAGTCTAAATGGAGTTATAGCTAACAGGGAGCACAAGACATTCCTCAAAATTCAGCCAAATTAAAACAAGTGATTTGATTCAAAAAATGTATTCAATCATGGAAGGATGAACAGAAAAGTTAAATTATTTAATCCTAACCTAAGAGTCAGAAGTTTAAAGAGCTTTGGTTAGAGCAGAAACCCATTCACAAATTTCTGTCTCTTGGAAAAGCTACATATTTCAGAATTAATTTTCAATGTACATGAGAATAAAAGGTTAAAAATTCTGAAATTTTCTTAAGAGCAAACTTTCTGCAAATAAAATTGTAAATAAATGATCTTCTGGAAAAACTCAACAGTTTTACTTTAAAACTTTTAAATCAATGTGGTGGTCACACCTATCCATACAAGCTTTAGGTTTAATGCATTTGCAACAACCTCAAAATTTTGGAATCTATATTAAACCTTGTTTTACCATTTTGAAAATCACTCTATGGCAGCCTAGATCCAGGTACTTGTGTTTTGCTCCCCGACCAGGCTGCATTGCCCATTGCCGAGCAAGCCACCAGATGCGGTGACACCCATGGCATCCTGGGTCTGCGAGGCTGGATTCCCTTCAGGGGTTACTCCTCCGGGTGCAGGAGTCATCACTCACAGCACGCATTATCCTTACAGCAGGAAAACAGCTTTACATAAACTGGTTCAGGTATTTTCAATAAAAGGAACAGTTCAGATCAGGGTCACTTATTTCACATCATTTCACTTGTTCCAGTGGAAACGTCCAAACTCTTCTGTTGAAAGCAACGGCTTCTCATGGAAACTTCTGATTCTGTAGGTTTTTCTAGCTGAAAATCCCTGACCAGCTCTGTAGAGGAATTTGGATTTATTTTTTCTGTCCAAAGGAAAAAATCCTCTGGCCTCAGTTCAAGCAGGCACTTCAGCACCTCTTCTGTACATCCAGCACCTTGGTTGGGCTGTAGCCAAAGCGCAGCTTCTTGCTTTCCTGCAAGTCCCAGTGTGTGCTGAAAGGGCCTCCAAATCATCCCTAGTGGTAAGAAGTACCCTTCTTAGATCATGGGGGCTGGATCACGCCTCTGTTTCACATGAGCACAATCATGCTTGAGTAAAGGATAAGGGTATCCTATGCTCGGGCTTGCACTCACCTCTCCCTTTCACGTGCACACACAGAAACAAGCAGAGGGTTAAGACCAGGCATTTCATCCATCTGCATCTGTTGCTTTTCCAAGATTACAATCACTTCATTGTCTGCAGTGGCTGCGCTGGAAAGGAAAGTGGAAGGCTTCTCAGCAGGATGTAGAGAAAGCATTAACAGCATTTAAAACCTTTATGGTACTTCAGATTTTCTTATCAGGAAGTTTAAATGTTTCCAAGATTTTTGTCTATGGTGTTTAACATTTCTGCTTCCTAACTCATATAGGTTTAGAGCTGCTGCACAAATATTTGGCTAATCTCTGCAAGCTGCAGGGTAAATAGCAGCTGAAGTTTGGTCCTGGTGCTAAGTACAATGGGCCCAATTTTGTTTCTGGGAAATGCAAAGAAGAGTTTCTGCCGTGGTCCTCCTTTGGTTCAGGAACAGGTACTTTGTTTTCAAGCTCTTTCAGGCAATGCCTTTCAGGGAAAAATGCACAGAAGAAGCCAGCATTAAGGTCAAATTAAAGATGCAGACAAAACATCAGAGAGAGGGATGTTGGAAGAGGCCTCAAAATGTCAGTTAATCTTTCCTTTGCCCCAAACAGGATTAGCAATATATAAAATGTCAGCTATGGAAGTGCTGCAGTTTGGGCAAACCTAATGCTGCTGAACTCTTGCACTTGCCATAGCACATCATGCAATGCATTACACTGGAGACAGCTAGATTCAGTTCAGTGTGCCAAATGTGCCACTGCCCCAGCAGTTCACAGCTCAGAGGATCAGATGCTATTTTAAGTTACAATACCATAGATGTGGAATGATGCCTGAGGCACCGCTCTGCTCTCAGGTCCAACTGCAAGTGTCTTGCTCTAATGCAGATGGCAGCATCTGGCACACACACAGACACACACACGTACCCTGCAGATCTGTGCCCAAGTGCAGCACCCAAAACACCTTGGCCCATCTCTAGCCACATCTTTTGCATTAGATGCAGCAGCTAGCTCAGGGCAGATTTGGTCAGTTTGCCTGGCACCTGAATGTAAGGAATAGGGACGTCAGGCTCTTCACAGAGACAGACAGCAGCCAAGCTAGTTGCTGCTTTCTGATTTATATTCCTGCACATCAATTGTATTTCCCCTAGTATCAGGTTCTTATGGAAGACACACTCCTGTACCCTTTGTATGCCATAGATGTATTTTTCTTCCATTCTAGCTTTGGCATCTTGTTTTGGTTTTGTTGTTGAAGACAAAATAGAAAAGTTGGTAAATAGAGAAGCCATTTTTCCCCTGAATCACATCTGGCAGCAGCAGGATATGCCATAGTGTGCTGCAAGCTGTAGTACTAATGACACTGCTGGGATAACATGTCTCCCCCACCCTGACCCAGCATCTAGGACAGATTCATCTTAGTTCTGCACCCCTCACTCCTTGGCTGTTGTATCACACTTACCAACACTGATTAACGTGAGGCAATTCTGAGAACCAGCATGGCCAGCATAGACTATCTGCCCTTGGCCACTCTTAGCCAGGAACTCTTCAGGAAGGCCAGAAATGAAAGATTCCCAGGTTGTCAGCCTCAAAATCCTGAAAGAATTCAATCCACTAAAGTTGTAGCTACTGAAGATTAAAATGCTTTTGTTGAAGTTTCTTACCAAGAACCTGGGGCCTCTGTCAGTGTGACACAGCTACTCCATCATTTGAAGATCCAGCCCACAGTGAGGACAACCTATCCACTGCAGAGAAGAGATTTTGTGCCCTTCCATCAGCAGTATTTGTTCCCACTGCCATCTAACCCAGACCAAAGCGGATCACTATGGTTTCTTAGGAAGATGCTGTTACAGCAATGGGCCAGTGCTGTTGGGCAGCACTGCCTCTCCAAACTGCTTTTTCTCTCTTTCAGGCAAAAAATCCTAGCTTTGATCCTTAAGCAGTGCAAGAAGAGTAGTGGAAAGCTGCCTTGATTCATTCCAGCCACACAGAGACCCTTTTCCTGCCATGCTCTGGGAAACATCTTGTGTATTGCCTGGATATATTTCAGTAAAAATTGTCCATTTTGCCCCTAATCTTCCATTGATTTTGATGCTATTTACCAAGTCTCATGTTTCCTTGATAATGAGATGCTTGACATATCTTTGGAGATAGTCTTTTCCCCAGCACTCAGTTGAGTTAGAGGAGTGTCTTTTGCCTTACCCGGACAGGAGAGAGGAGCTAGGCAAACAGTCAAAGGTTCCCTTTATTCCCACCCTTTGTCCTTGGAGTAAAATTCACACTCCTTGCTCTGCTCACTATGATCACAGCATCAATTTTAAGGAGACTCCAAATACATCCTTCTCATTCAGGTTTTGGTAAACAGTTGACTTAGAGCCTAGACTAAATTTATCTGTATTAAAATAAACTGAAAATGCCATAGTATCTGGTCTTCTGCAGGTCAGGTCAGCATAGCTACCTAAAATACTAATAAGATTACTCCAATTATGAGTTACTCTTTAATAATCTCAGAGCTCTACCACCTTCGCTATTGACTTGAGTCATGAACGCAGCTTCAAAAATACTTTCAATAAAGAGTAAAAAGACCCTCAATTAAAATATCATTGAAATGCACACATCAGAGTCTATTATCCTGCAAATTCAGTGCATTTGCCTAGGCAGTTATTATTAGTTTCTAACTTAGGAGTAGAACTGCCTTCTACTGGACAGCTGATGGTGCACAGTGAGCTGAAATACTCAGGAAGCACCTCCCAGTCTGCTGCAATGCACAACTCTCTGTTTAAGACAAAATGAGATCTAACAAACCACTCTCTTAGACACAATGTCAATTGTCCTTCAATTCCCTGGGCACTATAATCATGTTAGCCTTTTCCATCTAGCACAGCTTTACACATTGCTGAGGTCCCAAGAGGTCCCTCAGGACTGTACTACTGGAGAAACTGGGCACAGCTTTTCTGGCAAACAGAGATCCCAAAGTTCCTTGAGCTCTGGTGTCAGTGAAGCTGAATTTACTCAAGGATTGATTAGCAAAGCAATAACTCATTGAGATGCAGGGGAAATCCTCCAGTGCTTATTTTACAAACAATGAGGTCAATGATTCCAATAAATCAACCTCATTCATGCTGTCTATAAATAACTAATGTCCCAGACTGGGAAGAAGCTGGCCCATGTTTTAGTGTTGTGCTTCTTCTGAATGCTTTAGCCATTTCCATTTTCTTTCATCCATTTCTGGACCAGATTCATTCTGCTTGATGTTCCTAAACAACCTTCTCTGCTTTTGTGTTGTTCTTTGTCATCTAAGCTGGCCAATGCTGAAGTCTGACTTCTCAATGGGCTTTGAAAGATTAGCAGGATTTCATATCAGCTGCTTGAATAAAAATGATTGGTGGACTGATGCATCTCTTCTGTGTTCTGTCTCTGCATAGCAAATACCCAGCTGTGAAAATCTCTTAGGATTTTAAAAAGCCACACTGTACAAGCCATGAATCTTCCTTTAGGGTGACACTGTCTAGATGAATCTATTCCTGTTGCAGAATGGGACAACAGAGGTATCATTTGGTGTCAGCCTGCTTCCCCAGTGCAGCTGCAGTGTGAGTCTGGGTTGGGCAATTTCCCACCAATTCCACCGGAATCCTCAAACCCACAAGGACAAGGCAGAAGGGAGGGGGTGCCCCTTGCCGTGTGCACGAAGTAAGTTCAAGGTAAAGAGCAATCCCTCAAGGCAGTGGAGAGATGCCTGGAAAGGAAACACTGAAAAGTGTTTAGATACTGCTTTTCTGATGCTTCCGGAAGTACCTGAAACATCTAGCTGGAAAAGCTTGTCTCTGCATAGTCATTCTCAGACTTCCAAAGGTCTTCAGCATTAACTTCCGTACTATAAGAGCTTTGCAGGAGCACGACTGTTTTCCTCCCATTTTGTGAAATGCCTTCAGTGGGCATTTGAGTTACAGTCTCCAGATTTTCCATACAGCCATAGAGTTAAAAAGAATGTAATAAAAAGGCTTACAAATACAAAAGCCAAGAATGCCTTGACTTTGGCCTTAAGAAAATCATGAAGTACTGCAAAACTCATTAAAGAACAAGAATAATCAACCAACTGAAGTTTTAGATCAGCCATTGAGGGGTGGCAGGTAGAAATAGTCATGTTACCTCTGGCTAGATTGTTAATGAAACCATTGCTAGACCACATTGTCTAGTCATACTGGCTGCTTGAAAAAGGATTTGGAAAGAGGCTACAAGAATGCTATAAGAACAAGAAAATAGGCCTTGTAGGAAGACACTAGATAAGCTATTTAGAGCAGAATAAATGATGCCATGAATCCTATCTGGCTTTAAAATCACTAAATGTCTGTGGCCTGAAGACAAAGCAGCGAATTCCTCACCACCTCATTAGACCAAGAGCTACACTGAGTGAAATCAGCTGAATCCCAGCCCTGGAGGCCTCTCTGTCCTCCCACTGCAGGGAGCAGACTGGAAATATTTTTCAGATATTGTAAATATCAGATGGGCAAAAGTATTTGCTCAGCAGAACATAGATGTCATCCATTGATGAGGTGACAGAAAATGGTGAGGTTTACTTAGAGCCCTTCTTTTGAAAAATGCTGGCTTTCAGAGGCCCGTACAAGCTAGTGGTAGATAATTACAGAAACAATTAAAGGCATCTAATATAATTTACATCGGGAATGTGGTATTTAGGCCAATTTCAGGGCAAAATAACAAGCTTTTGATTTTCCTTTCAGAAAGAATATAGTTAAGCTGCAGGATAAGTCTGAAGTAGAAAATCAATTTGGCTGTAATCAAATCTTGTTTGCCATGAAGGAGGAAATGAGGAAATATGCCATGAGCAATGTATGACTCAGTTTCCTGGAGATGACCCTTACATGTGGAAGTGAAGAATGGCCCAGTCCTGAGTCACAGGGCACTTGCAGACCCTGGGTGAGCCAAGGGTCCTGTAACACCAGCATTCAATCAAAGTAAAGGGAATATTTCCAAGGAGGAACACTGCAAGGATAGCCTTGTAGCTAAAGTGGCACATGGTAACTAGAGCTCAGATGAGTTGATTGTCATTCCTGGCCTGAATGATTGGGAGATGTCATTACGGTCTTACTCTTTTTTCGACCGGCTTCCTTGGGTGGCTGCCAGACAGTAGCATCCCCAAGGTTTTCATTTGCAGATTTCCAGAGTGTTCCCATCTCCAGCTGCAGCAATGTAACATCTCCTGAAGACTGGTCCACATCAGCTAAAATAAAGTTCCCCAGACATTGACTCAACCAAAATTAAAGCAGCATGTGAAAGATTAATCCCTGGCAGCCCTACCCCTGAGTCAGTAAAAGAAAGGTATTTCTAAACACAGGTACAACTCAAAATAGGATTCATAAATGCACCTGAAACACTTAGAAGGCTACAAGAATTTACTGCCCACATTTACTTTGGCTTTCTGTGGAATATTCAAAGATGCTGTTTCTTAAAGCCTGGGATATGTAATTTCAGTTCACTAACTTAGATGCCTGACCATTTTATTTGAATGAATTCTTTATATGAATTACTCAACAATAATTTTGGTAAAGAACACAGAGAAAACTGGGAATGAATGGTTCTGGCATTGATGTAAATGTGCTGATTTCATAGATTGGTGCTGTGGCAGATTTAGGGCATATTCACAAAGAAGAAGGCGTATCAGTTTCTTTCTTAACTGCAAGAACTGAGGAAAAGGAGATTCAGTTCTCACCTGCCTGTGAGGTGCTCCAGTCCTCTGAGGTGATGGTGGTCCAGTCCTTGCCACTGCATATGGAGAGGTTCACCTATTATTTTGACAATAAAGTCTATGTTCTTTATGATTTTGAATCCTTCCCTTTTCCAAATGTCCTGGGCATGATTGGGGTGCCCCAAGTTAAAGCAAAATATTTCACCCTACAACTGAAAATTTTGTTCAACTAAAAACTTGAAATATACATCCATTTGTGTGTATTTTATATCTAAAATATGTGCGTGTATGTGAGTGTGCATATGTATATTAAAGACAAAAATATTGCTAAGTTTATTTCTCATTGCTATCCTCCCTTCTTAGTTTTTGATGTGTATCTAACACATTGATCAGATCCAGTTACAATTTCATGTAGAGCTTCACTCAACAAATACAAGCAGAAGCAAAGGAGTTTGTTTTGAAGTAACATTGTGAAACTGGGCACAAGATGAAGCCAAGAGTTTAAAACGGTACCGATACTTCTTGGGTGAGGCTTGTATGAACAAGCACCTTTGGAAGCGAAAGAAAATCTATAAGGCTCACATGTAAAGAGCTTTCTATCTAGAAATGAAAAATTTGATCAACTTAAAGCAGTAACAATACAACACAACAACACAAACAAACAAACAAAAAACCCCCAGACCCATTAGTCTATGTTAAGTAACATGCATCTGGTACAGATAATCATAGTGAACAGAGAAATGCACCACAAACTACTCAGAGCTTTCTGAAAAAGGCAAATGATGACCCTTGTGAAAGTTTGAGGCTTGTCGCAACTAATTTACCAAAAAAAATTAGAAAGCCTTTCCATCCAGGCGGGTGCTACCATCTCTGCTTGGTGTCAGGCTCCTGGCATCTCTCTCCAAAGCAGCTGGACCTTAATTTGTTGGCAGGAAGACACTAGAGTTAACAGATGACTTCTCGCATGCAATATCATATTAGACACTGCCTAAGCTATTGTGTATATGCTGGCTAGTCATTTGGGTCTGCAAGCATTTCTTCACAGGCATAGAAAAATACCCCATGATGTGCACATCCACTCGCTTGTACCACAGCTAAGCGCATCCGAGCTATTGCATCCTGGTTTGGTGTTGTACCAGAGACTTATGTGTGGTTTTGTGTTATTAATCAACATAATAGATTCTGAGAGGGCAGCAGACGATTTACGTTCCCTTTCTGTCAATGCAGACAACCAGCGTTGCTGTTGTATGGCTGAAGGGCTCTTGCATGCATTCAGTTCAGTCCCACAAAGTCGTCAGGACTTCAACGTGAGCAAATGAAACACAACAGGCGAAGAGTTTGGCAACAAGTGACCATTGTTAGGTGGATCTGGGACTACCTGGGCAACAATAACATCAACAAAAACTATTATATTGTCCCCAGAAACACAAACTAACCACTTATAAAAAAAGCTCCCAGCTCAGACCAGTTCATGGTCCAGCCAGGTCCACTAGGTCCAACCCACACGATAACTCCATCTAGCACCTTGCCTTCCTCCTGTGGCCTTCAAGTGGGACTGCATGTTTCAGAGCTCTGTGTTGAAGCCTGTTAGCAAAACATCCAGGCACACAAACCTGTGACAAAGTCCTGGAGGTCACCCAAAATAGTTACTCAAACTCGAGCAAGCAATACCCAGCTAATTTTTGATCTTACCAACATTTTAAAAGCAGTGTTTTACATATCCTGCACTTGGTTAAAACCACCTAGTGAAAGGAGGAAAAACATCTGCCCTGTTGCATCGTCTGCTGCAACCCAGACTGGATCCAAATGAGAACCAGGACTGTGCAAGCATTCAGCCATGCTTTGTTGCAGTCCCCACTGTGCTCCGTGTTAAAGGCCATGCCATTTCAGTGAGTAATCAATATCTTAATACAGCCAGTAAATGGCAAGGAGAGTTTGTATTTATCTTGTTACTCCAAGACTGTTCTTAAAGCTGAGTTTGCAAGCCTGTAAAGGAGCCGGCACTACCCCAATGACTGGGATGGAATTCTGTGTTGGCTTCCCATAGGGTTGGCCACTGAGATGACAGTAAAAGATGGTAACAGAGTAAGTGAACTGAGATAAAGCCAAAAGTAAGGCCCACAAATCTAGCAGTGCAATCTCTGCTCATAAATATGACCTACCAAGTGGACATTTTGGACAGCCTTTAGCCTGACAGAGAAGGACTGATAAACCGTTGGTATGAAAATACCATGATGTTTTCACAGGCAAAAGCCATGTAATTTGACATCTGTTTTGCTTGCAGGATAGTGGTGGAAAATTCAGCACCAATACATTAATCTAGACATTGCTGTTTGAAGAGCCAGTGATTATTTGGATTATCAGTGTAAGCCATTTGGTCCCCACTGCTTCAGAGCCAGGAATCCAGAGACATCATTTTGCCTGTTGCTGAAGTTTAGCCAACAAGACAGTTTCGCTGGGATGGTAACTATAAATTTAGGTGATGTGGATATGAAGGATATTTTCTGATGATGAGACAGATTATAATAATTGACAATAATAAAGAAAATATAAAGGTTGATGGGGGCTGGGGGAAGAGAAAGTGAAAGAAAAAGAAAAGAGAAAACAAAAGAGAGAAAATTAAAAACAAAAAGAAAAAAGATATGACTGGTACCTCACAGAAATTCGCAGGAGGACCCATAAGAGGCAGGATGCTATAAGGAGAATTAAAATGTGATGTGCAAGCTAGGTAGGCTCAGGGTGTATTTTTCAAAAAAACCCTGCCCTTCTTAGCCCTTGTGTATGTGAAGAGTAATGGTAGGACACCACCAACCTCTTTACTCCCCCTCAGCATTTCCCAGAGGTCATCAAGAGCCAAACTGAACTGCAAAATCAGTAACTGTTCAGTGTGTGGCTCTACAGACCTGTTGCAAAATATCCATCATAACTTCACGGACCACAGAGCACAGATAATATTTTAGGAGCTGTTGCAGCACATTCTTCTGGCAAAGCATAGCGCACCAGAGACAGATTGGACCTCTGTGCAAACAGCTTATCTCCAAACCATATCAATTATTGGAACAAGGCAGCAATATGTATTTGCAACAGGGCTTTTTGCCCGTGTAGCTCTGTCAGTCAAATGCCACCAAGAGATGGGCCAGGAAAGCTTCACAGCAATCCAAGTCTGGACAGAGTAAATTCCAGTTTGACTTTAAAGTCTGTAAAACTCTGAAGACCAGAGCTCATCTTTGTAAGCAGCACCCAGATCAGTTTGCCTGTGCTCAGGGTTAGACAGCATGAGAGGCAGAGCTGCATAACGGTGTCAGTACTGACATACGGCAAATGTCTCTTCATATTTGTCAGACACTTTAGATCACCTGCACCTCCATGCACCCCATGGCAACACAGCTGTCCTGTGAGCATCCCACTTTGCATGGCTAACACGCCACAGCTGGAAAACTGCCTTTAGCTGAAGGGTATATCTTCTAACAGTTGGTCCTCAAGCAGAGCAAAGTCAGGTTGAAGGAAGGTGATGGGGCATCTGGACTGTCTCCTGTCTGACTTGGTACATACCTCCCCACAGTGGTAACTCTTTCCTGGGCTTCCCTATCCACCCATGGACATCCATGCTCAACACCTAGCCCGGTTCTGAGTTCTGCTAGGAGCTGCACTGTGTACAGCCTACCTCCTGAACTGCGGAGCAGAATGAGTGCTCTCAGCCCTTTTCCCATCTTCTCTTTCCCCATCACATCACAAGGTAGCCCCAGCAGCAGGTGAGTGCAGCCCATCCTGCTCTCATCAGCAAGTCTGGTCCTTGCCGAGCCTCTGTACTTTCAGGATGTCAATTTTGTTCTGTTTATATGCTAGCAAAATTACCATGTTGCTTTGCAAGCAAGTAAAGCTGCTGAATAATCAGTCTGGCCAGCCACACTGGCAGAGACTTAAAGTCTAAGAGATTTCAGATAGAATGTTGTTCCCCAGTGCAGGAGCTATTAACTTCCATGAACTGGTAGGTGCTTTTCTCCTACAAAAGCCTTATCACTTTAAGAAAAAATCAGCAAGAACCTGTGTGATGTTTTCAAGCCTCCTCTATTAATCTTTCCCAGCCCTCATTAATTGCAGGTTGTGGTCAGCCAACAGGCAGCAGTCTTAGCCCTCCTTTTCTCCAGCCATAGCTCTATGTTCATTCCAGCTGTTTGCCCTCACGCTTACAAAAAGCAACAGCCCATGGACTGCAAGAATACCATTATTATGAGCAACCTTCCTGGTGAACGTTTAAAATCATCCTCTTGACTAATGGATCCCCTCCTCCCCCCTTTCTTTCCAGTTGAGTAGTAATGATTTAAGCAGATTAACTGGTTAACCAAATGTCATTGACACAGATCATATCCTTTATACAAAATAATCCTAATACTGGGGTTCATCCAAAGGTAATGAGAAAACATTTTCGTCAATGCCAATGGGATCAAAATGAAGTTCAAAGTGAATTCTACTAAAGGCATAACCATAATGAGTGTGATCAATAAACTAAGCCATGGTTTCCTCCATTTGCAAGAGAATTTGCCCAAGATCCCTGCAAATATTAGTGCTTTTCTTCCTCCTTGCCCTTTGAAGCATCACCACAGAGCCCCACAGAGCTGCACTGCAGCTTTACCTGTGGTTGCATGACACAGGACAGCTTGCCCAAAGAGGCAGCACACCTCCACTGAGACCCAGCAAACATCAGCAACTGCTGGATGCTTCATTATTGCACAGACTGGAATAAATAAAATAATACTAAACCCCTCTCAATGATCCATGACAAACCTACCCCAATTCTCATGGTGGGGAGGCAGGAATTCTGTGCTTTCAGGTCCTAACACGTCATGGGGCTCAGCTGGTGGCTGCAGACAGAAGCAAATGTCCCCAGTCTGGGTGCTGATAGCGGCAGTGTGTGCAGCTCATCGCTCTTGGGTCTCTGTGAAGAAATACGAGCTTACATAAAGGATTTGCTTTTGTTGTCTTTAGATTGCCTTCAATTTGGGTTGAATAGATGTGCTTGGTTTAGTACGCACATTGTAAGACACGTGCTAATGTGCCTAGCACAAGGGGCTATTGGCATTTTATGATTAAAACGCAGGAAAATGAGGCCACTCGCATGCACATAAACAACATCTCTTGTTTCTCTCTTCCAGTAACTGTGACTGTGGGAGGACAACAACACTTGCTGGGACTTTATGACACTGCAGGGCAGGTAAACTACTGCAAAACACTTATCATTTTCCTTTCCTATGGTTTTTTTTTACTACCATATACTGACATTTGTTGTTCATGCTGTTCGTGTTTGGGTTTTTTCAAATACTAACAATCAGTTGTGAGTTGCAATGGCTGTACTGCTGACCTTTTTGTTTTCCATATTGAGCTTTCACTCTGGTTCAGCAATAAAACACACATAAATACACTCATCCCTAAGACTGAATTTTGTCTAAGCAAAAATCTAAAGCCTGATTAGGCTGGTCAGCCTCCCATATATCCATCTCTTACTGCAAATATGACCTTTCATATACAGTCAGTGTTTTCTTAAATTTACCACATGGTGGCATTGAAGATACAGAGAACTCCTGCTTCCAAGATCAGAAAACTAATAAAATACAGCATCACCCTATCGATCACTACCTATTGATTTTTTAAATGATAACCCAGCCAGATTGGCATCTATCTCAACATCCTTCTTCCAGGACAAGGGTGTCCATTACAAGAGAATCTGTACCTCATGCTTACTTACATGTATAATGCTTTCACTATTTCCACTGTCCACAGTCTGGTAAAGTGCACTTGCACTAAAAGTTTGCAGAACAACTCTGGTCTGTGGGCTGATTTCATCCCCCTGGAGAGGAAGAGAGAGTGTTTCTCACCACCTTGCTCTGCTAGTAAAAGGGCAAAAGAGGGTACAGGGAGCAACATATTTTCATGGTGAAACTTTCCTCTCCTACCTCCAAATGTCAGCAACCGACAGAATAAAGAAAGGACCACAGCCTGCACAGAAACCTTGCAGAAAATCACCTGCTGAGGGGCAAGGGAGTAGGTCCCAGGCTCCCGTTCCCTCCCAGCCTGGGAAGGTCGGAACCCACATCCACCAGCTCCTCAGGTCACAGCTGGAACTGGAGACACCAGGAGAGGAAAGGAGATATGGGAGCCTGCTTCACTCCCTTGGACCCAGGAGCCCTGGATACAGCGCCTTGCTTTCAGGAGCACTTCTTGGCTGTGCTTTTTTTGGACATGACTGACTGCTATGAAATGCATAAACAATGCAGAAGGAGACCCTCCTGTCTCAGAAGGCCACTTACTACAGAGAATACTTCGCAGCAGTACACAGAGGTCAAAAAACTCATCAGGACAAACTGTCATTTCCAGAAAAACCTGCACTCAGCAGGACTGGAGCTTTTATGCTTTAGGTTTCACCTTTTTTTCATTTTATTCCTTTTATTCTGTCTGTGTAGGCAGCAATGCTCCCTTCATAGCTAGCTTGGTGTCACTTACCATCCACCCATCCTTTCTATTCACATTATGGATACAGATGATCCAAAACCAGTCCCACAATATGATGCAAATCCCGTCCCATGTTCGGTTTTGTATTCTACACTCACAAACACAGAGCTTGGAGTGTCTGCCATGATCCAGCAGGGTGGCAAGCCTTTCCAAATGAGACGTGGTGTTTTATCCAGTTCTCAGTCAGATTTTACCCAGTGCCTTATTATTTCTACTTCTTTTCTGTAGAGCTGACATAGTTCCACCTGCCACCCATTTCCTCAGCGACGCATCCTCTTATTTGTACTCCTGAGCCAGGAGAAACACTAATCTGTGACAAACTTCCCCCCTCCATCCACAGTCATTTTGCCATCTCCTGCTTCAAACTGGCCAGAACACCACCTGCCCCCAAGCACCATTTCTAACACATCAGGCACGTTTCCCTTTCAGACCCTAGTCCGGAGGACATGGCCATCTAGTCAAAACTCAGAGCATAAATCACTTCTTGATGACTAGATTCTATCTCCGTGGAGGCTGAAGGGATGATGCTTCCCACATGCTCAAGCTATAACAACAGATCATCTGGGTTGTTTCCTCCCTCCTTCTCCTTGTGTTGTGTGGCTTTGCAAAGGCATCAGTGTGAAGTCATAGCCAAAAATAGCATTTGACATTACAATGCTATAAAACATATGGTAATGAAATAACAATTGGAAAATGTACTCTTGCAGCAGGAGCCTCTGTCAGCCTGAAGGGAGAGCTGGCAGAGACCCCAGATCTAGGGTATCTGGTTTTCTGCATCCCTGGCACAAACAGTTCTAGGAGGAAGAAAACAGTGGTCTGTTTTTCCCCAGGCAGGACTCAGGTGTGGACTGCTTTAACAGGCTGACATGGCAGGGATCATATGTGAGACCAGCACGGCAGCAACGTAAATAAAGCAAAGTTTGCCATACTTTCTGGGCCTGAATACTGCAAGGCTGATGGCAATGACAGAGCAGGGAGGGAGCAACACCAGTTGATGTATCTTGGCCTTGGCAAGTCACAGGCAGGTAATTTAGCAAGGCCTGGTCTGTCATTGGCAGCAAAATACAAGCATGAAACAAATTAATAATCAGCTACAGCCCAAGCCCATGAGGACTCCAGTCCCTTCCCAAACACCACTGCCTGCAGCACCTCTGGTTACATCCCATACCCATGCAGAGTCTAGTCTCTTTTTACACTATTCATTTGCTTGACTTCAGCTATCTCTGAATGAGAAATGATCCTGATGTACCATATCTCATAGTGGTCCGTTGAAAGGTTTTATAGCCTTCTCCTGGAAAGCAGGTACAAACAGTGATCAGATCCCTGTCTGGTGTGGTTTGGAGGCTCCTGCCAGCCCACAGACACAGGCACGTACAGAAGCCCAGGTCAACTCTTCTCCACCACAAGTGTGGTTGTGCTTTAACGCATCCATGCAAACCCCATGTGCCCCGACAGGAGATGAGACCTCTGCCATGCGATGCATGGCTGTTCCTCCTTATGGTTTATATAATGTTCTGTGCTGCTAATACAAATCAGGAATGCTCCTCCTGAAAATGTATTTTCTAGGGGCTCCAAAGGAGCAAGCCAAATGAAATGCATATTCCTGTAGCTGTCTCTGCCAGGTAGAGCACCTGGGGCTTTTAGTTTGTAGTTTAAATGGTACAGTAAGTTCCAGCCCCTCTAAATATGCACGCTTGGAATACTGAAACTCGTTATAGTTAGCCCATTTCTTTCCAAAAACTCCTAAATCGTGATTCCTCGAGGGCTTGCTGCCACCGCGTGGCTGTTTTAGGAAGGTGATTTGCACAGAGAAGACCTTTGCCAAGCACCAAGTATCAGCCCATGTAGACTCTGGTACAAACAAACTTAATCTCAGATTTGATGTTCTGGTTTAAAATAATGCCCCATAATCAGGCCAGGTCTTCCTAATCCACAGCATCCCCATAAAACTCATCTGTCTCCATAATGCAATTGCTCCATTGATCCCATCGTCTTGGCATCCACTTTGCCTCTATTAACTCATCTGCTGGAAGCTGGGTGTCACCTCCAGAGCCTTGTATAAATCTCCTCCCACCGACTTTGCTTCTTCATGGCCTGTATCACTGATGTTCCCACAAGCACCTTTGAAGTTTTTTTCCTTGCTATTCCCTGAACATGGAGAATCCACTCTTTCTGATATGTCCAAACACCTCCTTTGCCTTGTAAAATCCTTCTTCAGATCAATAATTTCTATGAGACTGGAGTGACATAGGTCAGTTGACAAATCCTCTGGCTTTACCCCAGATGCTGTGGCTATGGCGCTGGAGGTTGTAACTGGTAATTTTCCTGGTGAGGTGGGCTTGGGAAAATGGACATTCACTTAGACAAAACAAAACACTTTGTTTGTAGTTCAGGATGTTTCTTTGAACTTCTTTTTAATGATGCAGAGCTAAATTGGGCCTCATACTTCCTTTCAGAATAAATAATTAGGGTTTTTTGTTTAGAAAAGGTTGGAGCAGCCTGTTTTTCCATAATCCATTAGTATTTTTCTAGAACTAGTGTTGATTCAGAAGTAGTCTGGGCCATGTTATCACTGCATACTCAGTAAACAAAAGACTTCGGCAAGAAGATTTACCAGGCTCAACTCATAATTAAAACCCTCTCATTTGCTGACACAATCAAAACAAGACAGAAGCAAGGCTGAATTGAAACACCATCTAAGCTGGGCACACAGTGATATAGTTCTACATCAGTTTCTCCTGCAGGACAGGCAGCAGCTTGCATTGCTCCTGCCGCTAATGTGGGTTTTCCCTACCTTAAATAAATGTTCTCAAGTTTGAGCACCTGCATACATTTTTGGCTTTCCTTTTTCATTGAGTTGTTAACTATTTCAGTGTCTGCAAAGCAATTTTCATACAGTTGTAACTAAAAGAAACCATACTGTAGAGGTTTGAGGCTTGCCCAGAATGAAGAAACTATAAACTAAAGACCTAGGTCTCAGTGAGGCTTGACAGCACATATATTACTGTTCCCCCTACACTCTAACTTTGTGTTCCTTTCCCCTTTTTTAATCCTGGACCCCCCCCCCCCCCCAAAAAAAAAAAAAAATGTTTTCAGAACAGAAGCATCTGTTTCATTGCACTGAAATTTTCTAACAGGTTTCATTGAAAAAACTCTCCAGACACAGCTACATGTGCTCTCGCTATCAGAGTCAGTCTACTCCTTTCACCTGGCTTGCAAAACCTCTGCTCACTTTCAACATCTCAAGCCTGAAAACAGACCTAAATTATTCCTTGAAACTCAGCTATCAAAGCCAGCTCACAACATGCCACAGCTGTGCTTTGAGCTGTTTGAAAATTCACCCTTCTCACAACTAGCCCATAGAGAAAACATCTCTTTTTCAGCAGTCCAGGGCCTGTGGAAACACTGGATCACCACCAGTGATTTACCCAGCCACTGCAGGCTGGATTTGATATGCTTTGTGCTTTCAAGATGAATGTCTTCTGCTGACTGACACATTGCTGCATACTGTAACATGACTGCGATGGATCAAATAGCCCAGAGACACCATTTCTTGTGTATTGTCATGTCTGTAATGCTTACTGGGGAATAGAAAGCCCATAATATTAACAGAAAAGCCCCTAGTGATGTGTGCTATCAGCAAATATTATCTAGTGGTGACAGTGAAATGATACTTCCCAGGATGGTATCACATTGCCAAAGGGCTGAGGCTTGTACACATGGCCTCAAGATCAATTTTTGTTATTCCACAAGTGATGGATGCTGTTTAGCATTACCCTCTACGCCACCGTCACCACAGATAATGCACACACAAACAAAATGTGATAGCTTTTTCGGGTAAGTTGCTGACAAAACAGGCGCCCCTGGCCCACACGGGCTGATTTTGCCCTCAGCAGCTCCTCAGAGGTTCTGAGTGTGCGTGAGCGTGGAAGGGCAGTGTTGAGCAGTTCATCAAGAGCCAGCGTGATGCCCCCATCTGCAGTTATCCCCCAGCCCATAACACACTTGCTGTTTTCCCCCTGCAGGAGGACTACAACCAGCTGAGACCCTTGTCCTACCCTAACACAGATGTCTTCTTGATCTGCTTCTCGGTGGTGAACCCCGCCTCGTATCACAACGTCCAGGAGGAGTGGGTGCCTGAGCTGAAAGTCTGCATGCCCAATGTGCCTTATGTCCTCATAGGAACACAGGTAATCCTTCTCTGGTGCACTGCCAGCTATCTTCAGAGCAAGGGGTCTTCAGATTGAGGGGAGTCCTACTCCACCCCAGGGGTCGCTGGAGGCTGAGCTCTGTGGAAAGGTTTCCTGTTTAACTTCTGATGTGAAATGCAGACAGGTAAGAGGAAACCTCAGGGACTGGAATGGAAACCAACATGCAGATGTCCCATCATACTAGTCACAGCTGACAAAAGTCATCCCATCTGTTTATTCAAATGTATATTAATGGGGCAACAAGGCATAAATACCTATAGGGAGAAAAGGTTTCTGACATGCCTTTAGTGAGGAGAAAAAATCATCAGAGTTTGTGGTTAGAAGCAGAAGCTAAACTTCAAACTAACTTTTAAGAATGGGAATAATTAACCAAATGACTTACTTAGAGACATGGCAAGGAAATAGCATCCTTTCAAGTTTTGATATCATTATTGCAATTAGTGACTCACTGTCCTGCTTGCATTATAGCGGATGTTAGACAAAACGATTAAATCACTTTATTTTGGCCTTAAAATCTATAAATCTATCAATAAAAGTAAACAGGTTTTTAAAAAGCCTTAAATATGGGTTTGCCTCCAGGACACAGTGGTTAGAGGCTGAGAAAAGTAGGGGTAAGATCATCTGGAAAACTTCTGAACACTGGACAGTAACCTAAGCCGAGTTAGATAAAAAGATCAAATTCTAGTCAAAACGAAAATCTTCATGCCACAGGAAAGTCCAGTTATGCACTGGAATAATCTAAATCACCCCTTTTAAAATAAAAGTATTACCCTTTGGATCACACTCTCTGAAAATGGATGGGTTTGAAATGCCAAAATGCTTCACTTTGATGTTTTCCATGGAAATAAAGGATTTTGTTTCAAGTCAGTCAGAGTGAGCTGTGTCTGTCTGGCCTGTCAGAATGTTTTTTGGATAATGCAGTGCAAGATCACAGCAGACTCCTTTTTCTGAGTTGGTGTCTCAGACTTCCACCAACGCTTTTCAAGATGCCTTGTGAGAGCCACTGAGAACCACATCTTGACTGTACCACACCTATTGAGCTGTGGTCCGGTAGCTTGCCAATGAGAACTAATCCATGTTAAACACAAAAAATAAAATAAAATAAAATAAAATAAAATAAAATAAACATGTGCAGTTCATTTCTGAAGTATCATCTGAGACAAGAGGACAGAAGCCCTTATGCAAGGACATGACTGTGAGTTTGTAAAGCTATGAGTATCTGTCTCAAGCATTAGAGCAAGGCAGTTCTGAGCTCAGGGTTTGTGTATTTTCTAACTAGATTGACCTCCGGGATGATCCCAAAACTTTGGCTCGGCTGCTTTACATGAAGGAGAAACCACTCACCTACGAGCATGGAGTGAAGCTAGCAAAGGAGGTAACAGCTTTTTCTGGGGTCCCACACTATAAATTGATCACAGCTTTTGAATGGGTTTCTTTTGTTAAAGGTGAACTCCTCTGGGGCACATTGGTTTGTCCCAGCCAGAGATTAAAGCCTCTGTTCAAATAGGCTGGACCCAGACACAGGTTGTGACCTGAGCCTGATGTTCTGTTGTGATACCCAATTGGGTTCTAAGTAAAGCAACAAGGTAGAGCAGGTGGCAAAGGGGCAGCAAAACAGATTTTACTGCCTACTTTACCTAAATCAAGTTTCTTGTTCAGGCTTCTGCCAGGAGGGGTGTGTGGCAAACCCCTCCCTGTGGTCACTTCTTGCCAAACTCATCCCTATCCCTTACAAAGCACATGCAGCTTGATTCTCACTTATCCATTGCATTTCGAGCAGCAGAGAAGGAACTCCCAAGGTTTCTGTGCTATCGCACCTTGAATCCAGGGAAGGTAGGGGGACTAAAAGCCCTCTTAAAGCCCTGAAATACAGGCATCTAGACTGGAGCCTTTTCCACCTTATATGCTGCAGTTGCTTTTACAGGTTCTGGCTCATAAAGGCCAGCAAGAGCATCCACAAGCAGAATAAGCTAAATAAGGAACAAGGTTGCCGAATAAACCAGGTTTGTTTTCCCAGGCCACTATGTGTGCCTATGTCATACCAGCACCCCAGGAGACTCCCATCTCAAGATCGTGCTTCGCAATTTCCAGAAACCAGATAGAAGCCTTCCCCCAGGTAGCAGCTCCCTACTATTGCAAGAGGCAGGACACAAGAGCGACAGGTCAGGGGAGAAGAGCCAAGTTTATGAAGGGGTTCAGATAACATCTAGCTAGCATCAGCTAGTATTTCCTTGAAACCCTCCCCATCTGCACAGATGGGAGGCCAAGCTCCTGGTCCAGCACTCAGACATGGGTGCAGCTCACCTCTCTCTGAAG
>NW_009922304.1:0-86046 GCF_000696875.1 Nestor notabilis | reverse complement strand
CCTGCTGCATATTAACACTCTGTGGTGAGATACTGGTGTTGATGTTCATTTCTCAGGATGAACGCCTGAGCTTGTTCCTTAATTCCATAGGCAGACAGATACAAAATAGAGCAATTACATGACCCCCTTTCTAAAGGTCTGGGCTTCCTTTTGTGGCAAGACAGATATGAATGTAAAAGGATGATGGAAGAGGGTCTCTCTGTCTCTCCCAGCAGTAGGTACTCATATTTTCTCTGTTCTCTTTCAGATCGGAGCACAGTGTTATCTGGAGTGCTCAGCCCTCACACAGAAAGGCCTTAAGACTGTCTTTGATGAGGCAATCCTGACCATTTTCCACCCCAAGAAGAAGAAGAAGCATTGTGCAAAGTGCCATAGCTGCTGCACCCTTGTGTGAAGTCACTTGGAAATAAAAGCAAGATGAGTTCAATGAAACAAAGCAGGTTAGAAAGGCAATGAAGGTCTCAAGAAATGGGGAACATGACCAGAAAGGGGTCCTTCTTACCCAAATATAGGAGCCCTCTGTTCTGTGAAACCTCCAAGATGAATCAGACTAGGCCAACTCATGTCTATGTGCTTTCCTAACCCTCCAGAGCTGTATGCAGGCTGCTCCCACTACTGCAGACTGCACTGAGCCAACAGAAAACAGGATGCCTGCTCCTGCTTGACTCTTCACCTTAGGAATAAGGTGAGGGTGGCGTATGGAAAAATAAAGCACTAAAGGTGGTAAAAGAAACAAGTGAAACTCCATTTCTGGCCTTAAGCAAGAATCAATCAAAATTAGAAATTTGCAGTACTTAGGAATTGAATCTGAATTGACTGAAAGCACATGGAGATCTGTAGAAATCTAATATGTAAGATATACACTATAGGTAGGATGTACTTTTTAACCACTTTTCTTTTATAAAACCGACTAGTTCAGGATATGCTTTAGTTTGTTCAAACCACATGGAAGCAAAAGTGGAGTGATTCCAATTTGTTTTCACTTAATGGTGAAACCTCACAGCAACAGGATGTTGCTGCACCCAAGCTATCAAAACGGATCAACATTTACCTCCAGACTTAAGGAATGTTCTTACAACAAAAAAATGCAAATAACTGTATTTTAACAGGGGAATGTTCAGGCTGAGCCATGTTCCCATAAGCTGGGAAAGGAAGAACAGAGTTGTAGCATTAATGTACTAAAACGAAGAAAGTCTACCACCAAAGAATATAGCCCTGGTCATGAAATAGCAGCATGGAACAATCTCCCTTCCAAACTGAGAACATGAATGAGACTCATTGCCGTGGCAACTGAAAATTTACCTTACAGATCAGCTGGATTTCTACATCTCACCAAGCAGAAAGAACAGCGAAAGCCAAAAAGCCAAAGGTCATACTGACTTCGAGTGCTTTAAGGTGATCCAAATGCCTTAAGATTTTTTTTTTAATGGAGTATCTATGTAAAAAAACTTATCAAAGTGGAGGTGTAAACATGTTAATTTATTGTAGCCTCCTTCTTCCAATTCATTACTTCCTTCCTTGCTACCATTTTCCCATCTTTATTACTGGGAGTGCTGTTTAAGTTGCGGCATGACTGCAGTCTGCAGGAGTGAACTTTCACACAAGTTGCAGGCTGTGGGCTGCAACTGACAACACAGAGATGGGATGTCCAGACCTTAAGGGAACGGAAGCTGCCTGTTAACTCTTTTAGCTATTGAAGAAAGTGTGCCTTTTCACTAAACCCTCTCCAGGGAGGCTGTACATACCACAGCAACACCGACGCCCAGAGGTGAACTTGACGAATGTCTTGCTACTTGCATCTGCCTTCAGGTACCCTGGCAATATCGTGAGACTGTCTTGTTATGGATTCCATTCTGCCAGCAGAAAACGACAGTGCCAGCAAATACAGATTTGAAGATCTCTGATGTAATTCCTTGCAAAAGCAGTGCCTGCAGTTTCCAGAAGCGCTAGGAGTAAGGAAGTAACAGCAGTGCACCTTCCCAGCCTTGGAGCATTCCCCCACAACCTGCTCCAGAGGGCTGCCAGCCCACTCCTCTTCAGAAGCACAGTATCGTGGCTGAGCACAAACATGCAACCAGAAAAACTCATGTGATTAGTGGTGAATTATAGACTCGCTGTTGCTTGGAGCAATTAGTGACTTCAGCAGAACTGTAGGAACTGCACCCTTGGCACACAGAAGGGAACAAGCACGATGCAGTGCCCAGTCCTGCAGTCATCAAGGATTATGAATCCAAGCTCCTTTAGCACAAATTCACTTTACCATGGACACCTACAGAAACCAGCTGTGACACCCCAAGATGTTTCCAGGTAGAAATCAACAGTTCTCGCTGACCAAAGTGATCAAATTTGATTGTTGCTGTTACCCAGCCAGCTTTCACTCACCATCTCTTTCCTGCAGCCTGCAAGCATGGATGAAAACAACATTATGCTAAATCAGACAGACAAAAGAAAGATTTCCTCACTATTGTCATTTTTGATCTTATTTTTTATTTCATTTTATTATGTCCCAGACATTTGCTTCAAATGGACTGGCCAACAAAGCACAGCTCAGAGTGAGGACAGTGCTGAAGCCTGGTGAAGGAGTTCATGTCATGCCTCAGAGGCTGTGTTGCCATGCCCAGGCGGAGCAGTGAGTATTGGCATGGCTGGGAGACTGGCAATCAGCTGAACTGTGATGTGTGAAGAGATAGTAGGGGAGTATGAGGAAAATTAGGAGTGGATTCAATCAATAAATATTTAGGTAATGTTTTTTGTCTTACAACATGGCTAGAAGTCCACTGAAACAAAATAAAACACAAACCTTGCAACAGATTTCAGAGAAGATTAGAGCTTTGTTGTGCTGCCATTTACTTCAGTGGAAATAAAATAGCACAATTACTTTGTTTTAGCTCATGTAGGTTGCTGTAGAGCGCTAGCCGATATACAAGTCTCTGGTAAAAGTAAGTGAAGTCTGTTTTAGCTGAAGCACAATGCAAACATTCAGGTTGGAGCTGCCAGATATTCTTAGAGCTTTACAAAATACATAGGAAATAGAAATCCAGACTGACAGCTGAGCTTATCATAAAATAATGAGCACACTGGAAAAGCACAATATATCATTCCCAGCATGCTCAGAGAAAGCCACAAATAATGAAATGATATTTGTGTTTGCCACCAAGTATCAGGGGTGTCTGTTAATACTAATGGGATGGCATGGGATAGGAATATACAAAATAAAAATCAAATAGGAAGTTGTAGCATTAACGTAACTGCAGTGGCTTGAGGAAAACCAATTTAAAAACACATGGTGATGTAGAAGCTAAAATGGTACTGTCCTAATGTATGAAACCACAGCACCCTGCACAAATCATCGCATGGCAGCAAAAGCAGATAGAAAAGTATTAATATGCATATAAAAAAGTTGTCTAAAGAGGGTTTTATTTACACTTACAAAGCCGAACACATCCGATTTGTGAGGCAGTAAAATTTCAAGTTTTCAAGCTGATTGTGAGCTGTAAGAGAGGGAGGGTGGTCACAATCCACTGAGCAATTGCCTCTGCACTCCATTTATTTTTAATGTCTCTTCCAACAAAATATTTTAAAAATAGCTATGGTTAATTCAGGCCCCATAAACATTATCACTGTATTAGATTATGTAGACACACTTATCCATGCAATGTGGATCCTTACTCAAGGATCTGCCCTGTTATGCTTATTATTTTGGGGAGGAAGGAATAGCACAGGCCAATAGGTTTTAGAAAGGGATTGTAGGGAGATATAAGGAGACCCATTGACTATCTGGCAAGTTATACCTAATACCTTTTCTAAAAGCCAACAGATGGTGTGCGAAGAGGCAGCAAAGCTTATTTTCAGAAATATCAAAACACCAGACACAGTGCAAGCACAGGCATAAGGCAGCAGTTATAAACTTCAAGTTATTTTCAAGCACCATTAGTAACAAGAAAAGAAAATCAATAAATGATTGCCAGGTGAAAGGAGATAGGTTTTCTCAGTGTAAGATGAGCTAGAAACCAAGTCCCAATTTCACCTTCAAAGGAACATGGTTAGGAGAGTCATAAAGACTATAAACCATCCCTGGAACCTGTTTAACAATGTCCTCTTCATGCAGCCAATGTCAAAACCTTTCCTGACAGACCTGCCTGTGCTATCATTTAATATCATAATAGTTCTCTATCATAATAGTCCTATCATAATAGTCCTCTATCATTTCAAAAGCACTTACTGGATCTTCTAGATCCTGTAAAACCCATCCCCTTTGGCCTCATCTGAAACCTTAATGTTCTACCAGTTGTTAACCTGAAACTGTAGTTTCAAATGGACTTCCCAAAGGGTTTTCATGCAATTCTTGCAAGGAGATAATGGAGATATTAGGTATTAGAGAGATATCTCTGAGAGTTGTTATCATATTAAAACAACCTATAGATGCCTCTGTCCTTCAGAGCACTGCTAAAGGCAGTGGAACTTGGGCAACTAGTTCCAGCATAACCTGAATGAGGTACCACAAAGACTTCCACAAAAAAATTTAGGAGAGCCCCATGCAGGTCCATATAGGAGCATTTGTTCAACAAGGTATAAGTCTAGCAGATGTATCTTCACCATGCAAGCTGCCATGTCCTTACAAAAGTCCCTCTAACCCAGACATGAAAGATGCCCATCTGCTTACATGGCTTACTTACGGTCCATGACCTTTTCCATAGCCTTTTTCCCCCAAGGGGCACACTAAATACGTCTTGATTCACCATACTGAAACTTCATCTGGATTAAAAATAAATTGCAGTGGCACCAATCTGTCTCAAGCCAGGCTTGTTTAAAAGCACATTTATCTTCTCCAGCAAAGCAATCAACATATGCTCATGTTGGCCCAGGGACCATTTGTTCAGTAAACAGGTAGAATGCAGGAATCTGCCTGCACATGCCTTTCTCCCTGAATTTTCTTTCTCCCTGAAGATTATTTGTAATGTGTTTTATCCTACATAAAAAAGCAAATCTGGAAATGGCAGAACATTTTCTTGGTTCACAACTTTCTAGGACTGGGAGAGCATCTGTTCTGACAGGATGTGAGCACAGAGTGACCTATGTCAGAAAACTTCTAGACGTATTTGACCTTTGATGCATTTTGTGTTTGTAAAAATGAAGATAAATCTCTACTATAAATGTTATTTTCCTCTTAGTGAATGAAGACTCTCTGAAAGCAGGAAAAAGCCTCCACTCCTTTCAGTAGAGGCTTGTGATCTCAGCTGTCTTCACCTACAAAAACAAAAATATGAATAGAAGTATTCTTGCATCAGAAAGTGGGACAAAACCAATTAGTAGCAATGAGTGCAATAGAATGACATCTACACTTCTGCTTTGGGGGAGATATGCAAAATCAGGACCCAGAGCCACAATTAGTCAGTTCGATCCTAACATTTATATTTCATTTTAAATGTTAAGAGATACTCATAACTAGGATGAAAAAAAAGAAAATCTTCAAATACTCTTTTTTTTTTGTTTCAGTTAAAGCTGTCAGAAGCATGTGAACAAGAATATGTTTTTCCTGGGCAGTTCCAGGAACCCCAGTAGAACAGCAAAAAGAGTCAGAACCTCATTGCCAGAGGGAAATGAGCTCACAAACCCATACATCACAGAGCAAGAAGCAAAACTCATATGAATTGCTGTCAATGGTGAAAAATCTCTTTAACTTTGAAAACATGTTAACAGAAATAACTTTGAGCATGATTCCCACCCCCTCCCAGAATGTGCAGACTGTAATGCAGTGTTTGGCTGCTTCTCCTAACTATAATTTTAGGGTGGGATTTTCAAAGATTCTGTATGTTGGCTTTGTTTCAATTCTCATGAAGACAATGGAAAATTTCAATGGTGTCCACACACACTAATGTAGAAAACGTCTGAGCCTTTCCTCCTTTTCTGCCCTTTATTGTGGCTGACCAAGCTTTGAGCACACAGATAGATACACTGAGCCAGGTCCAAGAAACTTTTATACCTTTTGGCCACTGGTTGTCGACTCCTGAAAGAAGTTGGGCATCTGCTGACTTTGCAGATCTGATCTTTAGCTTGAGCTTTGGAGCCTGGATTTGTATCTCTTTGCTTCAACCATTAATGAGGCTGAATATGAGATTGATTACAGTAACAGTGTAATATTCAAGACAAATGGTATCTTTGCTGAGTTTGACACTGCACTAATTGCTGTCATTTAACTTCATCTCATCCCATTCAGGATGCCAGATTTAATTTTGCATTTGGTTTTGCCAAAGATCAGTTTGAGCTCTCGCTGATACCAACTCCTCTGAATTTTGACGTTGATCAGAGGTTAATGAATTTGAAGTAAACAGTTGTCACCAGTCTACAGTTTCCAGATCTTCCAACAAAGCCATTATTTGTACTGATAACATGTAGAAATTTTTGCCCGATGTCTGTCAAAGTAGTTTGGGTGTAAGCCATATCCATAGCATGACTGTCACACCATCTTTCCCAACGCTTTTCCCCAAAATAGGCAGCTGTTCTACCTGCATCACAGAACTGGCAGGCACTGAACTGCCTTGTCAGTGTGGAGAAAATGAGCCCAAACATTCCTCAAACTTGTAAATATTAATTCATTAATAAGCAATAACATAAAGCTATGCAAGAGGGAAAAGCCACTGGCAGTGTCTTCTTCATTCATGAACAGAAGTGATCCAAGATGGTGAGGCCAGGTTGCCAGGTGGGAAATGCTGCAGAGCAAGGCATAGCATGGTGTCCATGCTGCCCCAGAATGTATGGCGTAAGCATGGCAAAAGCCTCTGTGGAGTCACACTGGGATAACTGGGGCGCAGCAGCACCTTTAGACTTGGAGGGCTTCAAAAAAGGCTGCAGTGGGGAGCAGGGAGATGGACCTGAACTGCTTTCGAGTGCAAGGATAACTGAATCCAGTTTAACCTGTTATGATGTTGAGGCACTTGTCAGATACAAGCATTTCACTGCAAAGAGATTCTCTGCTCCCCTGAGAACACAAAGACAAGAAAATTTCTTTCCTTTCTTTTTGTGTAGTACTTCAGCAATACGTAAAAGCAACAGTGCAATGAGTTATTCTAATTGAAGCAGATGTAATGACCTCAGCATAAATCAGGATATAACACATCATTAGTCAGTTCTTAGCAAGATAAGAAAGAGTCATTTACTTGATGTGAGCAACTGAATTTTTCTCTCTTAAAAGTTATTTTTTTGCAATACTGCTGGAGTATGGGGCTGGTAAAACCAAAGGATGAGTACTAAAACATTATGTCTGACTTTTGAATGGTATATCTTTTTTTCAAAGATTAAAGAAAACTTCAGAATTCATGTCAAAGCTGTAAGATTTCAAACCAAGGAAATAGTTTTTTCCAGCAATTACATTTTTCATAGTTTAAAAAGCATGTAAACACTATTAGTTTCCTATTTACGACACATGATTCTGTACTCTTTTGCTTATCTTCTTTTAAACATGTAATTATTGTATATTGTAACTGCACATTAATATCGTCTATTGTACATAGTTTTATTTTAACAAAATAAATGTATTACTAAGTATTTTGACAGCACCATTTTGAGAAGGTGCGGTGCTCTGTTTATTTTCCCAGATACTAATCACATACACCCTGCAGGACAATTCAGATAGGAAAAACATGTACTAACATATAGGGCTGCTTTTGGATAGTCCTGGAACCACCTGAACCTTCCAAAGTCCCTGCAGAAAGTCAAAGAGGAGGTGACACTGCAGAGGTTTGCTTGTCTTGGGCATGTTGAGAACTCTTGAGAGTTTTCTGCTAGGAGTTTTGAGGAGAGTTTGTTATTCCCTGACCAACAGATTACAAAACCCTCTGATAAACCCTTACTGATAGCAAGGAAGATGAGGAGCTGTGTAGCCTTTTGTTCTTCAGACAGGGCAGTGTGAGTCAGGAGAGAAAATGAAATGCGGAAAGGGCTGAAGAAGTTACATAAGGAAAGACAGCCTTTAAATGCTGGACTGGAATCAAGAATATGACTGGCTCTAGTCTTCCAGGGATTCACTGCAGAGACATGGATACGCTTTAAAATAAAAAGTGAAATAAAAAAATAATAAAATAGTTACCTTCCTTTCCATTAGCATTGCTTTCAAGACCAGAAGCAACACCATTGACCCGCTAGTCTGGTCTCTAAATTAAGACTATAAATCCCACCATTCCTGAACAACATTCCTAATAATGTTTCACCAGAGAAAGGCTCTTTCATGTTCCTGCAGTTTGTGAATCTCAGCAAGCTTAACCAGCCCCTGTGTGGGACACTGACTCGCAGAACAAAGGGTAGCAAGGTCTATTCCTAATAAGAAGGCACTGCAGCACGAATCCCTGGGTGCTATAAATAGATATGCTCCCACAGGAGTCAGGACAATTCAAGAGGGCACATAATATTTATCTGCCCTGGAGGAAGCTGGTATTAGTAACCAGATTTTCCACAACCAGGCTTTCTCTGGGAAGAAGCAAGGTGGAGGACCTGCACATTTGGGGTCAACAAGATGCCGAATACATCCTCCAGAGCAGAAACTTCCTAAACTGCTGCCTGCTAAAGCTGGGTAGATATAGCCAGGCAAGGTTATATGCAGCCCTGATGCTTTCACATTTCCCTGAGGATGCGCTGCTGGCTACTGTCAGAAGCAGGATATTGGGTGAGACAGACCTTTTCTCCAACCCAGGGCAGCGGTTCCTGTGTTTTCATGTGAGTACAGTGAGAGCAGGACAGAGCTGCTCGTACCAGCCCCCAAAGAATAATCCAGTCAGTGCAGTAAACATGCATCTGGGGAGGCACCCTACCCTTCTTATTGTCGTTCAGGTTTGAAGACAGGGTGAAATAATGCTGGTTTTTGTCATGGTCAGTCTGGCTGGGCACACTAACTACAGCACAGGAGTGAGGGGAGCTGAACTGCAAGACCCAGGGGACTTTTGTAACCATCATATAACAGGAAAGCATTGTGAGAAATCAAAGCACTGCATGACTGTGACTATTGCTGCTCACGTTAAAAGAGCGACAACAAGCCTGAGAAACTGAGTGCTGTGCAGGATGCAGATATGACTCATTACAAGCAACCTGACAGCCTTTACACTCCAAAACACAACAGGGAGAAAAATAATGGCTGTATTATCACTCCCGCTGTCCAGAAGGGAAACCGAGGCACAAAAAAATCTACTGATTTCCCCCTCCTCACCTGGCAGGTTTATGGCAGAGCCAAGAGCCAAGTACAGTCCCCAAGTTGCACAGTCATGCCTTCTCCATACCTCCACCTTCTCCTTCCTGAGCAGGCAGATATAGCCATCTCCCTTACATAAAACCTTCCACTGCAACAGCCATTTCAAGATGGGGCTGCAGAGCTGTGAATGGTTCAACACTGAAGCTTTGCAAGTATAATTCTCCCAGGGAAGTCAAGTTCCCCTTATACATGTAGAGCAAAATTTCCTTCCCCTGCTTTTAGATAGTTTAATTCATGCCAGATTAAACGTGCAGTGGTAAATGACACTTCTAAGAACTCTACTTTGCAGTATGTGAGGATTTTTGTCTGGTGCAGGTGATTGGTGTCCAGGTGAAGGGGACAACCAATGTGCTACAAAAACACAGTAAGGGTTTTCATGGGAGACATGATACTTGAGATGTGACAGTCTCTGTGACGAACACTCCTTGCAAATTCATTCACAGCTGTTTGAGGGCTATTTAACTGCTTTGGACAGGTGGGATGGTGAGATTTAAATCTGTGGCTTTGAAGAGCATTAAAATGTCCCCAAGGAGATGAAGGTGTCCTGGAAAGGGTCTTCTCTTGCTCCGAAATCTGTGGGCTATATTGACTGCCTGTAAATTCTGAGCAGAACATGCCATTCCAGCTGCAGCAAAAAGGGTGTGAAAGCTAAAAGACCTGGTTGCAAGTGTTAAAATTGATGTGAATTTAACAGAATGAAGATTTAGTAGTGTAATAACTTCTGGGAAAAAGCCCCTGGTTTGGACATACAAGCAGCAGAAATGATGCTGGCTCCTTGAAAGTCACTGTTGCATGCCTAATTGCAGGAACGCAGCGTATCGGGACTAAGTGGGATGTGTAGCAGTCCAATAGGCTGGTGGGCTCTGGCACTGGCTGTATTTTTGTCACCCACAGCAAATCCACCACATCTCCATTCATTTTTGCTTTCGTCCTTAAAAGACCATCCAGAAGTGTTAGCATGGTTTCAATCAATACATCCTTCCCACTCTTCCGCCCTCCAGTTTAGCTGCTACTGCATCAATCAAAACCCTCTTTCACACTCCGCAGAGTTTTCTTCTGAACACTTGCTGAGGTTTCTACTGTCTCACCATATCTGGGTACAGCCCATATTTTCTCTTGGCTGCAAAGGAAGGAAGTTTGTCACTTTCTAACCCTACTTCTAATCCTGATGCTATAGCACATCCAGACTCCATGAGAGAAATCCAGTGAAGGAAATGACTTCATATCAGCATTGAGGAGATGTTTTGCAGGTGTTCATGGCTCTGGCAAAGAGTTTGGAGGACCCTATACTTATTCTACAGGAGAAATCTTTACACAAAAATAAATTTCAATTTGCCTTAAAATTGCTTTCATACTACAATTTTGAGGTTTATTAAGGACACAAAATAATTTGTAGGTCTCCCATAATAGTTGTGGTGCCAGTTAGAACAATAACAAAATCAGAGGGATTGTGAGATGCAGTTTGAAACAGAACACAAGAACATCTTAAAGGGAATTTAAACCCATCAGCAGAAAACTAGTGCTGCTGCTGTTTGACACAGCACTCTATTCAGAATTACAGAATCAGAGTGATAAAATCACCTCCTTCCTACTCAACCACAGTGCAGCTTTTACAGTTCCACAGACAAAAAAAATATCAGCAACTAATAAATTACAGGTTAAATGAAATCTGTCTCAATGAGGACAGAACGCTTGGGGAAGTTTCAAGCATGAAACCCTGGAAATTAAGGTGACTGCATCTAGAAGACAAGACACTTAATTGAGGGAAGGCAGGTGCAGACATTACTCTCAGCAGCAGTTCTCTCCTAATGGTTATCTGAGAAGGTGTCTTTGTTTTGTAAGCTCCTGAGAGCCTCTACCATTTGGCAACTCTTCCTCTTTTCACATAATTTCCCATTTTGTTCAGGGGACAATGAGGGACGAACATGGATCTGTCCTCCTGCAGGCAGGAACCAGAGGACAAAAGCAATTATGTGGCTGTGATCACCAGGGGGCTGTTGCAGCAGCTCCCAGATGTCCCCTAGTTTGTAAATGGTCTGAGGAGGTGTGAACCATCCTTTGGCATGTTTGCTCTCTTTCCTACCTGGGCTTGTCTCACCCGTGTTGACCACATTACTGGCCATTCCACAGCTTTCCTGTGAGCACATCTGGCTGCCCTCAAGCAGAGGAGCAGGTCTCCATGGAGCTGAGCACACAGGGAAGTGTGGGAACATCCTTCATAGCCCCCTCCTTCCCACCAGTTCAGCCAGGGGCTGGCTCGTTGAACCCAGACCACAACTGTCATGTTTTGGCTTGGTCCCTCTGACTCTGGAAACTGTCAGGAGAGACTCCTTGGGCTCTGCAGAGTCTCATTGATTCTATGTGGAGTCAGTTCCCCTCCTAGCCCTGGACAAATGCAGGTGGGAAGATACGCGCTTGTGGTTAGGCAGATTTAATGTGTTTCTTTTTTCCCAAGGAATTGTCTTTTGTAAGGCAAATTTTTTTTCCACAGTATAGCTCCAATTAAGCAGATCACTGAAATATGTGCATAACTGTAGAAGTCCATTGATATTAAGCAAAACATTTAATCATGAGCTTAAGTACTTTGTCAATTCAGGGCTGAGTATGCATTCACCCTAATTTCAAGGTAGCAAGTCGGATATCCATTTCCCTTTCATTGGCCTTAAGGCTTTTTCTTTGACTGTTACTCCTGATAGACCTCAGGGTAAGAAGAACTAATGGTGGGGGTGAGGTGGTGGAAATAGTAGTAATTGCATCTACATTACTGGGAAAGAGCTAAAACCTGACATGAATAAAGAAGCTGTTACAGAGGTGGTAATGCCTCTGTGGTCTGCTTCCTCCCTCACCTGTTAGTTAGGTCCATGTGCACTTTGTGCACAGAGAAAGGTCATACAGTGTGAAAAGCCTCTAACGAAGGGAAGCTGCATCTTCTTTTGCTGACTTTTTTTTTTTTTTTTACCACGGGATTTGCTATTATAAGGCTGTGCACTACATTTCTACAGCAAGAATGCTTTGAACAGCATGAGGAGTGGGGTTAAGCCCCATCTGCCCAGGAAAGTCATGCTAAGAGCATTACAGGGTAAGATCAAATTCTTGACTGACATAACTACACCCTCTGCAATGCTGGAGGTACAGGGGGTATGAAGCCAGGGAAGAGCTTTGCCCCTCCTCGCCTGACTTGGGAAAGGAGATCTCAGGCAGTCTCGCATTCAGTGGTGGCAGTGGAGCAGATGTCGCAGTCACAGCGGATGGCCACCGGGTAGATGTAGAATGGATCCACACCAGGGGCACACTTGGGCAGCTTCACTGTCATCATCTTGGTCTCATTGTAGGTGCAGACACGGTGGTAAGATTCAATGTAAGGTGGTTCCAGCACTGGTTTCTGTGGGGGAGAAGTGCTGGCCTCAGGCAAGAAGCAAGACAAACATCTGGGGTTCCAGTTTCCTCAAAGGGATTTTGTGTAAATGGGGGAGCCACTGGATCAGGTGGAAGGGACCATGGAAATAACTTTTAGTTACGTCCTTCAAGACTTGCCTTTTGGAGGCCTGCCATGGAGGAGAGTGGGTGTATGTGCATGTTTCTCTTTGTTTAAAGCATAAAGCTCCAATTAAAGCCGCTTGAAGGAAGAAAAAAGCCTGCCCAAAAAGCTGGCTTTCAGCAGAATATTAGTGTTTCAACCAAACGCTCATGTTTGCCAAAAGCAGCTGCTTTTTTCCAGGAGGATTGATTGTCCATCAAAGAAATGTGTTTTGCTGGAAACCCTTTTCCCTGTGCACAAGCTGCCCAAGAGCAGAGGTGCATCCAGGTGCCAAATGGCTGGTTTTTTCTCAGCCAGACTAGTCTTCCCAGTCAGGCTGTGCATCCTACAAAGCATGATGGAGGCACACCACAGGGGATGAACTTGGCACAGCCAGCCTAGTAGTCTGCAGTTCCTCATGAGAAAACCAGTTTGGCCAGAGCCCTTGAAGGAACCTTATCCCACCAGGGAAATCTGCCCACTGGTGGCTTTCTCCTCATCACACCAAGCAGTGAAAGACAACTATAGCTAGCACACAGACCTGGCTCCTCCTGTGGTCACTTACAAGGTCCTTGTCTTCATGTGGATGAAATTCATCTGGAGTCACTCAAGACTTTCCTGAATAAATTAAACTGGGACTAGCCCTTTGAGCCTTCCAGTGGCAGAAAGGCAAAGACAGTTAGAAATTTGTTCTCTGAAAGTGTATGTAGAGGTACTCATGCTTTTTCTTCCACCTCCTGTATTCCCCCAAAACATAACCACTTCATATTTATACAGGGCTGTGACTTAAAACGGGACCAAATTAGAAACAGACATTATCTTTGGGATTTGCTTTTTGGAACAAGATCTATTACCCATGAACTGGGAGCTCCATCTAATCTCAAAGGAATTTCTTCCAGTAAGGTAACAAAGGCCTCCTCTCCTTAAGTGTTCAAGCTATAAAAGGTTTTCAAATTGCATAATGATAGTATTACGTAAGCGCTTCATTAATATCATCACATCCCCCTTTGAGGCAGTAGAAGGAGGGAGGGAACAACTGACAGCAAACTCTGCTGGCAGTGGCAGTGAGATGGTTGTGGAGCAGGACACAGCCCTTGCCTGTTCAGTAGATAGCTGGAAGCTATTTAAAGCTGGGTAGGTTTCTTTCAAGGGCTTTTCTTAGGCGGGAAGCACCTGTACTGTATTCCACCTATGGAGAATCACTACCCAGGGATGCTGATGCCAGCAAGCCACCCTCAGCGCCATGCACAGCCTCACCTCCCAGGTCTCGCAGCGTCCCCAGCACGCATCCGTTGTCACCCGCAGCCCCCTGCAGCCGGGTTTCTTGGCCAGGAAAGTGAACTCACGCACAGCACAGCCAATGAAGGTCCGCAGGTCGATGGCAGAGGTCTTGAGCATGCCACTGCAGCCAGCCAGCAGCAGAAGAAGCAGAGCGCCCAGGGTCGCGTGGTGGAGCTTCATACTGAGGCAGAAGGAAGAGAAGCAGAGGGGTGGGAGAGCTAGCACAGTCCAAGTACAAATGCAGAGGGTCAGCTCAAGCTGGGACAGCCCTTCCTCCCCTCAGGCACACTGTTGCCCATCTTCATTCAGCCCAAGAGAAGGGCAGATATAAGAGCTAGGGGTCACCTGCCAATTAACCCAGAAGTGGGAAGTCTTACTGAAAGGGTTTGTAACAGAACACAGCAGCGTGCAGACTTTGCCTGCAGAGCAGAGGTTTGCCTGGAAGAGACAAAGCCACCAGCCAGTGCCTCAGACCCACAGAAATCCCTATACTGTAAGTTTACGTTGCAGCATATGCTTTCCTAGCGTACCACATGGGTTGCCCTGAGCTTGCACTAGGCCAATAAGCAGCCTTTGGCTGCTCTCTCAGTGCACACACATGTTGTTGGCTGAAGTCCCTGGCAGTACTGGCCCTGGCAGGGTCAGTCTGGAAGGGCTCTGTCTGTCTGTCAGGCACACCTATGGGAGGTGGCAGGTTCCCTGCTTTGCTGCACAGGGGTAAAGCAGCACAGCTGCAGCACCATGCCTTCAGCAGGGCTAGGTCTGCATGTAACACCAGCATTTTGACCCAGGCACTTAATTCTGGATTTATCCCACTCACCTTTTAGCCTAAGTTAGGAGTCAAGCACCCCCGAATCTGTGCTATAACCTCAGCACCTCCCAAAAGTGTTATTGGAGTTGCCATTACCAATACCCTGAGCACAGGACTGCTGCTGGTCCGCTCCCAGGGCTGCAACCAGAGAGGCTGGATGTCCTTCCTGCACACATTGCCCTACCAGCCGGCTCAGACCCAACCAAGGCTGCTAAACTGGTGAACAGAGCTGCTTAGACAAGGGAGCACACAGCCAACATGACCAAGGCTTGAACTCCTCATACTGTCTGAGCAGCCCAGCATCAGCCAAGTCCATCTGACACTGCCTTTCAGTCTCAGTGAAGAACGAAACCAGCTCCTCTGGAAAACTTCCTCTGTTGAAAAAAAAAAAGGGAGCTGGAAAGTATCTCTAAGCCCCGAGATCCATTTTACACTTCGGATGCTTGACTGCATTTAAAAATGTCCACCTATGATCCCAGACCCGACATTCAATTTTGAGAAAGTCAGCTACTGCACGAGCCACACAGACTTGTGTACATTGGCCTGTATCCTCAGCTGGATAGACTTAAGTTAAATGAGCTTGGCCTGCCTTTCACCTGACTGATGTTTGAGTCTCTAGGCTTCTGTTAAACCAAATCCTTTAAATTTGCTAAAGAGTTTTAGATCAGCACATGAATTTTGCTTCGTATATGTCGCCATGCATACATTATAGTCTTACACATGATTAAAACAGAGTATGTTTATACTTAAGCTTCAACAGGGTAAAAAAAGGTGAATATTCCTGATTTTTAAAAGCAGACATGCGAGACCAAAAGAGGCAAACTTCAGAACAAATTGAACATTTACTCTTTGCCACTTCAGCAAAACCTGCTCCTTTATTCACGAGCCAGAGCCATGACATGGAGCAAACACAGAAGCACACTCACCTAACTTGTTGGAGTCAGATCTCCTTTTGCAGCTTCAAATTGCAGATGGTGTTTCAGGAAGCAGAGTGAGCAGCAGGAGACCTACACAGCAATCTTAGTCAGCTTTGTGCTCAGTAGGTCTCCTCAGCAGCTGCTACTGGCTTGCTTAAAATTGCTCAAATTTATAGAAAGGGTCTTGTCAATCAAGGCAAGACAGAGGCAGATCCTTACTTGAACTACTCAAGGCATCAAAGCCGTTGACTGTAAAACAAGCCTCTCCTTTACAACAGCAATTAGCTTAAAGGGTATTGTTTCATAACATCAGCCCTGAAACAAAAGGAGTATCTCAGTGAGCAAAATAATGAGCAAGTGCTGGGGCAAAATGGATCTTCTTTTCCATAGTGGAAATGCAACGCCTTTACAAGGAGATTGGAAGCTGGCTCTGAAATCATCATTACCCCCTAATGAACACACCCTGAGCAGACACCCTGAAGGAAAACTTTTCAAATGTTTTGTGAACAAATACTTGATTTTTGGTCAAGTGCATAAGACCTTGTTTCACTTGATTGCTCTGTACAAGCAAAGGCAAGGGATGGGGAGAGGAGGTGCGAGTTTTCAAGAAAAGCAGATGTTCCCCTGAGGACTCAGGCAGCTGTCACGCAGATAAGCACCACTGTGCAAACACAGTTTGGAAACTGTGTCCATTGACTTTGCCATGCAAACGCTATTTTCAGCTATTCATAGAACAGAGAGAAGCTGAGGAACCTTGGTGCTATGAAAAACTTGCTCATCAGAGACTTAATGAAAGACAAGAAGGTGAGAGAAGTATAGCCATAAGCTCACCTCCCTTCCCTGCCACCAGCTGATGGCTGGAGACTGACTGACTTGCCAGTGCTGACTGCTTCAATACCCAGGCACATCCAGAAAAGGCAGGGCAAGCATCAGTGTGATTACAGACACCTTGGGGTGATGCTGTTAAAGGCAGGCACAGCATAAAACAGTGATTACTGCAAATCTGTTAATTTACCTTTCAAGTTCCAAATATATACTTCTGGTGGGTTGTATTCAGGCCTTCTGTAGCACGAGCTATGGAAACCAGAAAATAGACATTGAGGAAATGTGATATTGAAGCATTCAGGAAGAAACAAGGTACATTACAGAGGTGCTCTCCCTTTTTCAGGGTGAGTAACCCATGGCTTGAGGTCCTTGTTTCACTCATGCTAACACATCCTGGGAACCCACAGAGCACTTGCTATACTTACTATCCAGCTTGGAGCAGCCACTGCTCAGCACTTTTCCTGGCTACTGTGTGGCCCTGCTATTTCCCGGGTCAGTAAATTACACTAGTCACATGCACACAAGGCTGGTCATTCACCATCAAAATTTTCCCTTTGTGTCGTTTTTAGGAAGAGGGAAGCAATTGTCTACAGCCAAGCAAGTCTCACAGTAACATCTCAGGACACTCTGTATAACCAAGAGCCGCTGTACTCTCTGTAGGCATGGCACTGCAGCAGACCTCCGCCTCAGCTTACAGCATATACTGGGGTGTACACCAACAGAACTGAATCAGACCGTCATCCTAAATTTTCTCCTTCTTTCACTGTTTCCCTCCCCACAGTTACACCTTTTAACTACCTGCTCCTGGTGCAGCAGCACAGGAGGTCCCTGCCAGGCCTCAGGATTTATCAGCCATACAAAGACTCTGACCTAGAGCCTGCAGTGAGAGGGCTAAGCCTTGCTCATTAAGATAGGGAGGCACCCAAGTGCAGGGCATTCTCCAGCCATGACTCTTCAGTGGTTGACATGAGTCCCTCCATCCAGCCTCAGCCCCCAGGCCTTCACAAACACCTCCTGAAACATGGAAAAGCAGTAAGCATTAAGTTCTATTGCCATATTGCCATCATGACATGGGAAACAACTGCTTCAGAAAACTAATTCACTTAACAGAACACCAAACAACAACAATAACAAGAACTGCAAGAGAAAGGGAAGAACAAAGAAAAAAGGAACAGAGTTTTTACTAAATATTTGAGAACTGTCCTAAGTTAGGAGGGAGAGGGTGGTTAAGATCTCTCCCAGTATTCTCACTCATTATTATCCACAGTTTTGCTAGCAGCAAAGGACTTCATCTTCAAGTGAAGACCTATCAGGTGGGACATTGGAGAAGGGAAAAGGAAGAGATTCAAAGCCAAATCGGATCACAGGGACATCAAGAGGAACAGCCAAAGTCTTGCCACTGATCTAAAAATATCAGCAGCTTTCCACAAAAAACCCTAAAACCTTTTTGCTGTAATTTTTGCTGACCAAAACTAAAACTAGAAAAGAAACCTTTAAAGGCTTTTTAAAAATGTACATCTTTAAAGTTCCTGACTTGCAGTGAAAATATTGGTAAAAGTGAAAATATTTCCCATAGATTTCCTTTATTTGACTCTGGAAATGTGCCAGCAAAAATCAGCCCAGGATTAGACACAAATACAGGAAATAGATGCCAGATGGCAGATCAACCAGCTTTGACAGATCCCACTTCTTCTATGGATTAGAAAACCAGGTGTTGGACTTTCAGTTTGTATAATTCAGTTTGGATTCAATGGCTTCAGCTAACCAAGATTCTGTTCTGTTGTCTCCATTTGTACTGAATAACCTCATAAAGTAAAATGAAAGACAAATTGCACTCTCACTTACTTTGGCTTTTGAAAATCCCATCTATTCATGAGACAGACAGCAATTTCTGAAGGATTTGTATCACATCTCACGAAAAGCATGAGTGTTGGCTTTTTCCCAGGCAGAGTTTTGTCAGCTTATTGTTTGTGGAGTTTTGTGTGGGTTTTGTTTGGGGTTTTTTTCATTGAAGTTAATTAATAAATCTACCACCTACACATACACCTGGCCTTCAGTGTATGTCAGAAATTTAAAAGCTGCACATTTTCTTTCCCTGGATCTTTTGAATTTATCTGAAATAAAAGGTGACATGTAAATAAAACTTCCAAAGATGACTATGTCCACCATTTACCTGCCTGTTCCCTTTGTGAGACACACAGGCAGAGACAGGAATAGATTGATCACGAAAGTACATCTCATGAGGATTGTGTATCCACTCACCCATTCGGGCTTTTTGGCTTTTCCTCTGAATTCTGGACAGGCAGAACACAGACACCAAGTGTGGTGTTCAAGGTGTCAGGGTTATGAGAACTGGTAACTTATGGCCTTATCTGCTCCTGAAATAAATCTCATAGGCTTTGCACTCAAGCTGCCACAGCAGCCTGCCGCAGCCCTCCACCATGTGTAACATCAGTAGGTATAATATACCTGTGGGCTTAATCCAGCTAATTCCCAGCAAATCCTGAGAGGGCTTTGGGCTTCTTGGCAAACCCTGAGAGTGCACCTTGGGCTCCCAGTGACTCCAGTTTCTCTTGGCAGGACAGCACCATTCCCAGGTGCATTCCTGGGAAGTTTGGCCAGCAGGGAGGATGCTTTTCTCCTGCACTGGCCCCTTACTGACCTGTCATTGGCAGAGGTCCCAATATACAGCCTGTGCACTCCAAGAGGCTTTCTGAAAAACCACTTCTCTTTTCCAAAGACGTCTCTGGGCTCTCAGCCTACAACATGGGGGACTCTATAGCTGCAAGAGACCTTGGACACGCGTAGGCTCTTCACTGCCTTCTGGATGTGGCTTGATGCTGTCATTCCCTATCTCCTCTCCTATGAACAGAAAACAGAGCAATACCAGGTGCTGTTCACCTCCAACACTACATATAATTCCCGAATTAAAATTACCCAAACAGATTAACTAACATGAACACCCAAATTCTCAATCATGCAGGGAATTTTTCATTCCATCTTTATTCTTCAATGAGAAGCCTTTTCAGTGAAAAGTCTTCAACTTCAAACATGCCCTAATGAATATTTCCTATTATTAACCATTTACAAGGATAAATTATATTACTACAGGTCTCAAAATATTCCAAGTACTATAAGCAACCTGTCTGTATCCTGATTGATTCACAACTCAGAAAGAGAGAGACAGGAATGATGGGGTGGAAAGGTGAGAGATCATACACAAGTGAAGAAGTAGTGAGAGTGATTATATTAGTGCTTTTATAAATGCTACTTTGTGTAGCATTTGAAGTAGGTTATAAAAAAAGAAAAACAAACAACAGCACAATTTTAAAATAGATTAAAAGAAAACCACCTGTTTTTAAATGAAAAATTATTGCTTTCCATGTTAGGTGCCAAACTTCTGATTTCAGATTGAAAACGTAGATTTGGGGGTTTTTTTCAACCTATCATTACTGCGTTTGCCCCAGACTTCTAGGTCTTTCTAGCAGAAGTAAGATTTCTCACAAAATTTTGTGGAGGAGTGAATAAAATGTTAAAAGCATTTTTAACATCAGCTCATCCATTTCTTGTAGAGATCAATGACACCGCTGACTTTTGAGAAGGAACTGAAAAACAGTTTGTGGAGGCATTACAAATGCTCTTTGAGATGCCCTGCAAGCATGGAGAAGACCTTAGATAGCTGAGGCAATATTACCATGCTAACAGAAGCTGGAAAAGGAAGACTGTAGAAGTGGTCAAGGAGGTACAGTAAAGAATGGGGAGTTAATGCACAGGAAGTTTTAATTGGATTGGTTGTGAGAAAGGAGATGAGATGTGCTATGGTGAGACAGACCAAGGGAAATAACAATAGTAACTGCACACAGTAACTACTGCAGTGAACCCCACAGGCAGCTAGCAGGCCAAGAAGAGACTGGTACACATTCAGGCAAGCAAAGACAGTGACTGGGCAGGAGATGTTTAATGCATTGCACACAGAGAGGTCAGGAAGGGCGGCTGTAAGTTCAAGAGTGAGAGAGAAGGAGAAACAGATGAGGAAACGAGGTAGTATGGGTTTGCTGGCCAAGTTCACAGGAGTAGGCATTCAAGAGAGGTTAGGATTCATGTTGAAAAGGGTGAGTTATAAACTATCAGGCAGGAGGTGATGAAGCCATATATGCTAGACATAAGTTGATGAAGTCATTGAAAAACTTAGCACCAGAATCACTTTTTCCTATACAAGCTAATGTTAGACTTTGTCTCAGTGGGTTATTTACTCTTTGCTGGTAGTGCTGAAAGAAATAAATATTTATGTCCTGAAAACAGCATTACAAACAAGAACGTTTAGATTCTTTAATCCATCCCCACAGCTGCTGGGTATTGTGTTGGTGTGTGACTTTCCGTCAATTGCTAAATTTCTGAACAATGTGAAGAATTGGTTGCAAAGGGACAAAGTAGGTTTAACCTTGAGAGGGCATGGCTGATCTGCAAATTAAAATCAAAGGAAGCGAGTAAAGCTCATAGAAATGGTTTGACAGAAATAGTGCCAACTGTAAGCACAATGCAGCAATCAGGAAATGTATTCTCAGATGGTAATGAGATAAATGCGGACTCTCCCTACGAACAATGAGACACCAGCCCTGGACGAATGTCTCGGGCATGCAAAGCCACTTCTGCTTTAAAAGACGTTTGCTCATTTTGCTTCCTGAGCTTAACACAACACAAACTGGCACTGCCTGAATGAGCATTAGGGTGAGAAGAATGAAGACAGGAATGAGGATTTGTCAAGGCTGCTGTGGAAGTAAATCAGTCCATGCTTAGTACTTAGAAGAATGACCCATCTTACGGAAGAAAGAATTACTTCTTGCTGCTTGTGGGGGTACCTGTGTTACAAGTGGCAGAATGGCCCAATGAACAGACCTGCAAAATCTAGCCCAGGAGATCTGAATTGCTGTGAAAGAGCACTGCCCTGTCTGCAACAGTGTCATAGCCACTCCGGCACAGACACTGCCTCACTAGCATTGCTGTTGCAAGGAAACTGTCAAACACTATTTGTCTTCTTTTCCATCCAGACCTGGAAAATGAAATCCAAGGGTGAGGCTTAACAGTACGTAAAAATGCTAATCCCCAGTTTGCTTGAGGCACATCTAGCCTGGTGAGATAACACTGTTCTGCTGAAAAAGGCCTGTAGCTGTGATGGATTCAATCCAGAAGGGAAATACTGAATGGCCTACAGCCACTAGAAAAGCTGGAGCTTCTAAAAATTGGTAGTGAGCATCTCTAACAAACAGGTATTGCACGCAAACCATGGTAATTCCAATAAAGATAAATCTATAGCAGAACTAAAGGTTCAGCTCAGAGTCTTGATCATAACCTGATTTTATACAATATGGACAGTCTGTATTACAGTTGGAATACATTTACTAGAATTCCTGGTTTGCATGTTTATGTATGTGGCACCTCAGAAAAACTAATTTCTCAAACCTTAAATTCTGAGCAAAATGTATTGGAAGAAAAACTCAGAAGGAAAAATGTAAAGGCAAATAGGAAGTTAAGAATCTCCATGATCAAGAAAAGGACAGATTTGAAGAAAATATGTCCTGATCCAATGGTGCTAGGACAGCCATAATTTAAAATAAAAAAGTGATACAGCAGACCAGTTTGCCTCATATTTGTTCCAATCTCAGCAGTGCAAATATTGATGCAGGAGTCATACTCTACAGCGCCAGTAAGCTGTGAGTTGCAAAGATTAAGAACTGCTTAAGACACCCGACCACCAGGAAGAATCTACCTGCAATAGGGATGTTCTTGGGAAGTTCCCTGAAGACTTAAGAGTTGTTATATATACAGTGAGACCTGGGAAAAAAGAAAAATACATATCTAAAATGGGTGAAGAGGAAAATATAAGCACCACCCTAAGCCCAGGCTGTGGAACTCCTTAGTCATGCTCCTTAGGAGAGTAAGCAGACTTGTTTCTTAAGGTTGCCATATCTTTGCTCTGGAAGGGTATATTTGACAAGCATAGCTCCTAGTAATAATGAAAAAAGCATCATTAATTAGGGAAAAAGTGGATTGCTTTGTGTCAATGCCAAATATGTTACATAGTCAGAGCCTGGGAAAAAGTATTTGGTTTAAAAGTGTCTAGAAAAGACAAAAAAAGAAGGGCAAAACCAGGGCCCGAAAACAGCTGCCACCACATAAACTCACAATTGACCATGGCTGACTAACATGCCCTGAAATAATGTAAACATGGGTCTAATTAACACAATAATCAGCCTAAATACAGAGACATGCAAATTTACAAAGAGAATGCAGACTTCTGCTTGACGTGAAGTCCTTGGTAACTCTCTGGTTCCTGCCAAGTTTTGAGCCCTTCTGACACCCACAAGGCAAGGCAATACGTGGTTGAGTGTGAAAATAGAAGGCACCCTCTAAATTGCAGCTGCCAAGATTAGTATTCCTCTCTGTTTAACACTTCATCCTGTCTCAGGAGAAACTCAATCTGCAAAACTGCCTGAGCAACACCTGCAGAACTAGTACCATGGGGAAGCTACTCAAATGGGCAAAGCAACTATTGTTATACATAACCACTGATATGTTGTTGATATGGGGGTTTTATATGATCACGGAGACATGGCATCTGCGCTCCTGTGGATGTGTATATCACAACTGACACATGGGTTCCCTGATGTCAGGTAGAGGTTGCAACAGTACAACAACTGTGCAACAGTACAGCAGCTTTCGCTCAAGGAGGGCGATAACATGACAGGTATCCATGATACTCAATACCTGAAAAATAGTGAACACTACCATCCTGTCAAATTTGCCATAAATAGCCAAGGAGGTTGACAGAAATAGAAAGAATTAAGGTGAATAGACTGATAAACTGATATGCAATATAATTTTTTTTTTGGTTGGTTGGGGTTTTTTTTTTGTTTTGTTCTTTAGAAAGCCTGGATAAAAATGCTGTTAAGAGACACAACATGAGACATTTACCTGAGGTAATAGCACTGAGTTTCACTTTATATTTTTAAGGACGTGGAGTGCAAGGTTTAAACACCACAGCACTTTACTCCCGCACTTTTTGCCCTTATCAAACCTGTACTTTAGTAACTGACTGTGGACATTGCACACTACTGGTAACAATCTTCTCAGTTTTCACAGACACTTTCGAAAGTATGTATACCTTTACAACAACCTTTACAATGTTTTCTTGCCTGTTAAACTGTCCATTTATGGTGACGATGCTGATTACGTTCAGCCCAGTGTTGGCTAAACATTGATGTGGGTGACAACTGGGCTTTCTAATTGTACACCAGGTAATTGCCTGGAGATCTGCTCTGAGTTTATTGCAATGCAAAAAAGATTCTTCAGTAAATATACGTGCTATGTAAACTATATGTGACTGACAATAACCAGTTTAACTCATAGCACTTCTGCATTCGATAGCTTTCTTTTAATGGTCTTTTGAAAGGACATTTTAGGCTTTTATGACAGACTAGTGGGCAATGACACAGCTCCATTAATCACCTCCTCTGGGCTCAGAATTTGAAGATGAAGCTTCTTAATTGAAACTACAGAAATGAATTCGATAATTCATTTATTTCCCTATTGTTCATGTCCAGCACACTAGAAAAAAGCAGCCTCATTTTGACGTGTATCACCACCAGCGCTAATGCTCTGTTTCCAGCAGTGCCTTGGTGATGAGTGAAGTTTACAAATTAGACAAAGCTGGAAATGAAGTCTCCTGAAACAAAGCTACCGTGTCTTCCTGTGAATCCTTGTTAGAATAAACCCATAGAATTACAGAATTAATCAAAACCCAGCCAGGAAAACAAATATGACAATAGTCCCAAACCCCAGAGAGGCACTTGGCCAAACCAAACCTCGGCACAGCACAGAGCCAGCAGACACAGGCAAGATGTTTCAGCAGCAGACAGAACTAAATCTTCCAGCCTGATCTCTTTTAAGCCTCTGGAGAAATGTGGATCTCAGTCAACACTCTGAGTCCTCAGACTCTTTCCAGTTTAAGTGCATCATCCCATTGCCACTGATTTTAACAAGCTCCTTGTGGATGCACTCATTCCATGTCACAGGTCCAGCAGGGCTCACAGAGACACAAGGCCATAAAGAAAATCAGGCCTCTCAGAAACAACCCCTACAACCATTCAGAGACATCTTAGGTGACCAGAGGGTTGCCAGCTCGCTGTTTTCTGTCTTGAGTTACCAACCTGTCAACCAGTGAAGAATTACCAGGGGAGGAAAACAAGAGCAGCTAGAGATGTCAAAGCTCCATCTTTCACTTATGAGCATCACTGCCAGGGCCGTATGACAGATTAAGCGAAAGACCATGGTGCTCTTTTCAATTTCATGGTGTTATTGCTACACACCTCTGCTTTTCGTCAAGCACACTTTATATTCAGCAGTCTTTGTAAGTTACATCTACTTTAATTAGGTTAGACAGATAAATCCTGATAAAAACAAAACGCTTTTGTCATTTAAAGACATTTTCAAAACAGACATTTATATATAAAGATCTGACAGTCTAACAAGACAAGTTTCATATTTCACAGCACTTCATACCATATTTGACTCTGACAATGTCTGCTATATCCTCATATGCTCAATGGTCAAATATGTAAATCATGGCCCAGTATAATAATTTCTTGCTTTGCTGGCAGCTGGCATGTGGCAAACAGTCACTGAAACCCAGCTGTTTAAACCCTTGATCATCTATTTAAGTTGAAATCCAGCAGTGAGATGACTAAAAGGTATGATTTTCAGCGTAGTATGCCAAACTGTACCCCAGGGATTCCCACTCAAGACTCTGAACCCCTTCAACATGTAAAGAATACCACATACAGATGTTGTTTGTAAGGAAAACGCATTACAAATTACTCACAGTTTAATCTGGAAAGATAATAAAACGTTAGGTTGGATCCTAAACATAAGGCTAGAAAATTAAAGTTAAGGTTTGCCTTCTTAATTAACACCAGTGATTACTATATGAAGGGAGCAAATGTCCTGCAGCCTCCAAGTTGTATGGAACTGAATGTCTGAACCCATGGCCCTTTAGCATCACTGCAGAGCACCACACACTATAGGTTAAATTTACAAGAGTTAGCAATAGCCAAACCTCCACTAACACTGAAAGGGGAAAACTATGTTGGTCTATATTCCTTTTAGAAAATCCTCCCCACAGAGACTGCCCCCAGGGTGCTGAAAAGGCATAGGTAATAAAACAAACCTGAGGGCCATAGTCCAACAGTTATTAGCTTTGCTGCTTTGGGTGCTATTCTCTGCACAGCATGGAGAGCTCTGGTGGAACCAGCAGTGTGTCTGTAAAGACACTGGTGACAATGGCAGCTTCTCTACATCACAGCTTCAGTCTTTTTCAACTGAGAAATCACCTTTTTTTTTTCTTTTTTTAAAACCAAGGACCCACAGTGTTGGCAGATTGATTAAGATTTGCTAACCCGTTCTTCTCTCCCATTCTAATTGTCTGATTGCATATGTAGGGACTGTGTCCATATGCAAAGGTTTCCCAAACCCCTTTCTAATACGTAAGAAACAGGCAGTGACTGTAGACTGAGCCACAAAGATTATGCCCACTCAGTCTCCCTGCCTGACCCAAGGGAAACATTGGAATGAGGAGGATTCTCCATGTCACAGGAATGCAGGAACTTCAAACCATGACCCTGATACTCCTCACCCTACTCACCACCTACCAGACCTCTGTCACTGCGGAGGAGCTCCTCTACCTGGGCCCTGCTCCCACACATGTGCTCGCTGCTGCCACATCTGGGGAGCTGCACCAGCCGTGGTTGGTGCAGAGCTTGGAGGGACCATGGCTTTCTGACTAGTGGGTACCACTGATCTCTGGTTGAACAGCCAGGGCTTCAGTGCCCTTCCTGCAGGCCCTGCTGCGCAAACTGCTGCACCATGCCCCATTTGCCTGCCCTGTTGGCAGCACTCCTGGTCACTGGTGCTCCCCAGGGGCTTCCTTTGCATGTGAGGGGGGAGCTTGGCTGCCATTGCTCCTGGTCCCACGCAGGTCCCATCAGCCACTGTTGCTCAAGCTACAGGCTCCTGGCAGGTCTCTCCGCTCCGCTTGAGGTTCTCCCAGTTCAGGAAACCCTGCTGTGCACTGTGCTGGAGCTCCACTGCAAATCACACCAGCACCGGAGCTGCTCGCCTCAGTGACTGAATGCTCTTTTGGTTACACCATGCTAAAATCTCCCACCACTGGCCCTGTCCCTGCTGTCAGCCACTGAAGGACCCCAACTTCTCTAAACCCCACACAGAGGCCAGCTTACAAGAGTCTCATGCAAGGACAAGTAAGTATCTTCTCAGGGTGCTCTTCCCTCCAAGTTCCTATTATATGACATGACATTTCACTAGGGCTACTGCTGCAGAGATGTCAGAGGCATTGACCTTGCATCAGCAAGTGCTCATCCATACCCAAGATATTGCTAGCCTGCAAGACAAAACCATAGTGTTCGATCACCAGAACAGCACAGGTGGCCAGAAATCCAGACTCAGCCCTTGACTGCCATGATAACCCTATCCTGATACACCGGGTCAATAGGAATAAAGCATTTTCCTGGACATAGACTGATTTGACATGTTCAAAAATTACTTGTTTCCCTGATTTCTTAAACATCTGCTCATCCCTGAAGGAAGGTAAGTGGTTTTGCCTGGTCTTTGTTTGCACCTCATTGTAGCACTCCCTATTATAAAACTTCATTTTATTTTTTTTGAGATGTGTGTGAGTTATAAAACCTACATTTTCCCCCAGCATCCCTTCTTCTCTGCAGGCATGAGTCAGAGCAGTGCACTTCATGCAAACTACCTTCTTCCATGGTCTACAAAATGTCAGTCCACTTCCATTACAGGGTGCCAAAACAGTACGTACCTTGCTTCTCAGCATCATACCGATGTTTACTGCAATCTGTGCTGAACACCTCTCCTGTATGCTTTTGCTATTCTCCAGACAAAGAAAGTGAAGTTACACTGATTAATTTCCACTTTTTCTCACATGAAAGACTAAGTAAGCAGTTTTTTTTGCTCAGGACAGCATGTTTTAGGTAAGCAAAAATAATGGAGAGTCTCAGAGGAGAACAGACAGTATCTGAGTATCATTGGCCATGAAGTGAAAGCTGCACCAGGAAAGGGTAGTTCCCCGCTCTTGAAAGACAAAAAAAAATCCTTTCAATTTCCCCATTAGCAGAATATCATCTTTTGGACAATGTTGCCCTGTTCTGAACCAAATTCTTTTGTACGCAGACACTGTCTAGACAGACTTAGAAAAACCATCTCTACTTAACGTGAGGGGTTGGGGTTTACTGTATGTGCCTCACTGTTTAACTGTATGCTCACGTTCTGGTCACAAATCATGCAGCATAAATTCATTCAGTTTTTCTCTGGAGCCAACAGGTGCATCATTGTAAGACAGACAGGAAGCAAACGGGGATCACACATTCTCTCTGAAGCTTCTATCTATAAAAGCTTTCTAGAGGTCAGCCAGCTAATATACACACAATAGTAGATGATATTAATAGGATAAGTTTACTGCAGGAAGAGGAAATGAGTTCACATCACTCCTGTTGTACTGACCAGTTTCCCATATAGATACAGCAGATTTGTCCCATCTCCTCACAGATCTTTATTTTACTTTTGGTGACAGCAACAGGACTTCCATCATTGACTGTGGCAGGAAGAGAATTAAGTCCTGCAGTTTAGTGAAAAGCTGTACTGTCTCATCATGTTTCTGCACTTAGAAGAGGGAAAATCTCCATCATTTAAGCAAGAATCAGTGTACCCAAGGTTAAAAAAAAAATAAAATAGTCTCTTTTTTTAATAGTCTCTTAGCCATGAATAGAAAACCATGGGGTTTATTTTTGAGATGAAATCAAAATCCCCTTCTACAGAGGGACAAGCACTATTCCAGACTAACACACACCTTTTTTCTATGTGTCCTTGCCTCTAAGCACCTGATTGATTTTGGGTCATTGCTGACTTGCTATGCCCAGGTCTTTCACAACCTCACATAGCAGAGGAGAAGATGTCTTTCTTCTAGAAAAGCCAGGTGAGAGGCATGACTTGAACTGACAAGGGATCCCACAGAATAGTGGGTAACGAGGGTATGAGCTCTGGAGGACAGGAGTCATCCACTCAGACAAAATAGCTGGAGCCTACATGTTCTCCACATCAGAGGCACATCATTTGGGGCTGCAGTGGATTTGTCAGTAAGGAGTAAGTGCAGATTTGAGAGAGAAGGAAGAGTTTAGGACAGGATGAAAGATGGTGTCTGGTAAGAGGAAGAAAAGGAAAACTGAATGAGAGCGGGCACATACCAGTTTGGGCCAAGGAGAGATGGCGAGATATCCACTCACTGAGATATTTAGGAAAGTGTGTGGAACGGGAAACCTAAGGACTGGGGAGCCCAGGGGGAGTGGGTGAAGGTTACCTCATGGCCCTCTCTCCCCAGGGAGGAACCATACCCATGTAGAGCAGGTATGTCCTCCCTGGATCACTTACTTACACTCCCATCCCACTGGCATGGGCATGCAAGAAACCTTTCTCCTCACCTGCCCAGTTCTGCTTTTGTAGGCAAAAAGATAACCACCCCAACGCTGCAAAGAGACATTTCCAGGAAGGAAGACATCACTTGGAAAATGTATTAGCATGGACAACTGATGAGGATAATGGATGGGAATGACAGGATTCAAACATGGGGAAAACAATTCAAGGTTACAGTAAAGGAAAACAGATTTCAAAGCTGTGTTTTGGGGAGTCCAACCACTGCCAAGTCAGGCAGAACAGATGGAAACCAGCCAGTATGGAAGTAAGTTCACACCATTTTAACTGACTTTTAGTATTTCCATAGCAAGCTTGAAATCATTGCTCCTGAGCAATACAGTAGTATTTTGCACATCCTGGCTATTGAAAAAGATTGTTGTAAGAGAAATGGTTCCCTTTCATCTGATTTTTCTGTTTCTGTCTTATTCCATAAAGCACTGGGATATAATACATACCCGAGTCCTGCCTTGCAGCTATCCTACCATAATGAATGAAGGTTGGTCAGTCAGTCATCCATGCCATGAAATCAAGCTTATGCAGAAACCACAGCTTAAGCATTGGAAATTGAGTTGTTATTTATTACTGCAGGATCTGTATTTCATGCTTCACTCTCCCTGCTGCAATAATGACACAACCAAAACAGGGTATTCTACATCAGTGACTAATAGAAGCCAAATCAAAAAAAAACCAACCCAACAACAAAAAACCGAGCAACAAACCAGTACGACATTAAATGGATTATTTATAGACTCTGTTTCCCTAGACAGTGAATCCAAGCATTTACATTTAATTATTAGATGTCAAATCTCAATAATAGGTAGGATATTGTTCCATTAAGTTATATACTTAATATATACATTTCATTGCCAACAATTTGAAACTGGTTTGGTAATTTAGAATAGGGAGAGAAAGCAGTTTAATGGTGGTGGATTTAGCAGGGATATAAATTATGCTTCATTAATAGGGGAGGAAAAAAGGGGGTGTGGAGTGTCTTAACAGTCTGACTAATTTAGTTGGTCTCTTTTTCCTTGGCATTGAATTAATAAACTAAAGGATAGACTCTGTACATACCTGATACCTGCTGCAAGATAGCATGCTGTGGCTGCTAGGGCCCCTTCATGATTTGGTCAAGTTTGAAGCACTTGGCATAAATCAGGGGGCTGCTGTTGGAATAGCATTGCTCATAATCCAGGCAAGGAGCCTAGCGTCCCTTTATGGTAAAGTTTCCTAAGGAAATAAATTCTGTGTTATTATGCCATCACATGCACCTGACTGCCAGCAGCTCTCCTCTCCACAGCTTCTGTCCCAGTTAAGTTCAACCATGTGTCAGAGAAGCCAGTGCCTCAGGCTCCTGCAAGATGTGCCTACAGAGCCGTACAACTGCTTGGTCTTTGTTACTAAAGCACACTTGGACTGCATAGAACGTTACTAATGCGTGCTCACTGCAACAAAACCAGGTGAAAATTCAGAGAAAGCAGAAGTCAAAAAAGTTGATGGACTAAAATGCCACAGGACAAGCAGCCACCTCTACTCTCCCAAATTCTAACAAAAACCTACAAACCAGCAACAATATGTTTAGCCTGCCTAAGATGTATTAGCAGAAGAATCAAAAAGACTGTGTAACAGCCTGCGAGGATCTCGTCTTTGAAGATACTGATAAGAGATGCCCCTAAATTAAGACATTACATCTCTAGGAGCTTTGGGGGATGACTGGATATTGATTTCCATGCACAGAGGGCAGCTTGAAGGAGGAGCGCTGAAGGTTGTGCTGTAAGGGGGTCTTACATGGACCTTCTCTCAAAGCACAGATCTTGAAAGCAGCTCCTTTTTCATCTCTGGATTCAGTGTTGCACATATTCAAATTCACCATCAGCAGATTTAGCTCTGCAGCAAGAGAAAACAAAAATAGGTCAGGTGGAGAAAGATCCCTGTCTGATCTTACATTAGAGTGTCAAATCAAAGCCCTTGACTCCTATATCTTTAGCTGTTCTGTTGCATTTATTGCAGAGGCATTTCTAAATATTGGAGCAAATTTATAGATTTCAACAATCAAAGAACTTTACCAACAAACTGAATAATCAAATAGAGAGCAATGGGATTTGAAGCAGGGGAGGGGCCTTTTAATGATTAATGTTGGAAAATTTAGGGGGATTTAATAGGCTGAAGGTCACTATAGAAATAGAACTGCATCTGAAAAAAAGCTTCAACAGGTTCTGCTAAAGCAGCATTACATTGTGAGGCCACGTGATAACACAGCTCCACAGGACCTCTCAATAAATCTCTGTTCTTTAGCTAACTGCATGGAAAAGCATTTGCTTGGTGTAAGACTAAAACACCCACTGGTTCACCATCACCAACCCTGCCCCCTTATGGCAATTTTGGAATTAAACCAAACAAACATGGAAATTTTGATGAAATTTAGTCCATTGCAAGCACCTAGGCTCGTGTTTGCAGTGCCTTGGTACAGGAGACCGGCATCTCTCAACAGCAGGAGGAGAAGGGGTGGCAGCCATGTGAAGCATCACACTACAGTAGTAAATATTCTTCCCTTGGTATCACTGAGAGTAATCTTTGCCTGGCCAGAACTGGCATTTGAAATCTAGCGTATAATCACTAACCGTGACAGTTACTGCCAGATGAGTGTCATGGACAGCAAATCGTAATAACATCCCTGTGTGCTTGTGAAATAATATGTGGACTAATAAACTAATTACCACTCCTCAAATTCCACATTTTCTTGCTCCAGAAATCGAGTGCGTTTTGCCAAGTTTCAGTTTACTCTGATAACTGTCAGCTGGAGACTTTTGCCTGCTGCTTCCAAGCTGCCTGAAATGGAAGGCTACCTAATGCAGACACCCATCTTGGTTTGAGATAGTTTAAGTACACAGTGATTTTCTACTTACACACCTTACCTACACAGCTAAAGAAGTACCTAGAAAAGCATGAGTCTCATCACATAGTGATGACAGATGAGCATAAGCTGTGGTCCTACTCAGTACATTTTGCAGAATTAATATTAAAAGATACCCAAAAATTGAGCTGGACTGTTTAACTGATTTCCCTAAACAGCTAAACCATGCCCACTTCAACAGAAGGTGAAGATTCAAAATTGACCCGAGCCTGCTCGATTCGAGTAAGATTTACAGGTAACCCCTGCCTTTTGTTGCTGGAAGTCTCCGCACATCCCTCTACAAATGCATGGTCTTTTCTTCTTTGCTCTCAGGGCGATTACACTTGAGCTTCATTCTGCTTTGGCTGCCAAGTTGGCATAAGTATCCTCATTGCACTGCTCCACTAGCAAGATGTTCTACAAATACTGCCTCTCGGGTTGCTGCTTTCTCTGTTGGTGAAGTGCAAGGCTTTGTACACAAGAAAAGACTTGTTCCAGGTGGTGACAAAGTAAGGATTTCAAAAGCAAGATTCAGAGCCTGTACTTAGTATCCCTTATCCCTTTCTCATTCTCTTTTTGGAAGACATTCCCCACTTCTGGCGTAATGCAAGACAAGTTCCCAGACATTTACAAGTGTGTATCAAAGGTATGAGCCACTGCCCAGCAACACAAAAATACGTATTTCTTTAAATGCATCACAAGCTTTCCATCCTTCCTGAGCGATCCCGAACTTCTCACATCTTCAGTGATTTCCAGGGGCAGGGAGGTAGGGGTAAGTACTGAAGAGACAAAACAAAAGGGGGAAGAGAGCAACACAAACAGAAAAATAGGAGAAGATCAAGCTTCAGCATGACAATTTTTCATCTGATGGAGACTTCCAGAAAAGCCTGCAGGCACTACTCACAGTTAGTACACTTTCTTTAAGGTATTTACTAACAAATTCAGTATATTTGCTTTGGTTTCAGCATTCAATCTTTAAAACCATACATAGCTCCAAACTCATGATGGAAAACCTTGCACCAGTTTCTAGTTTAATATCCAAGCTATTGCTTTACTGTACACTGAAGCAATAATTGAGCAGACTTGTCAACAGCCTTTACCTGCACACAAAACTACTTTTGTAAAGCACAGACTTGTGATCTGGGGTCCAAACAATGTAAGATAAAACTAGGCACTCTGCTATTATATGAGAAACCAAAACATTCCTGAGAAGAAAGACAACGAAGAAAAATAAGCAAAGCAATTATCACTACCAAAAGTAGAAAAGTAACTTAAATTTTTTAATTCCAACCCTTTAAAGTAGTTTTCTAACTTGCAAGTACTGAAGACAAATTCTACCCTGAAGGCCCACTTACCAAATGTTCTCAGTTTAACTTCTTTGGAAAATACTTGCCTTGCAATAAGAAATTAGAGAGACAGGAGTTGTTAAGTGATCTGCATATTGTCTTACAAGTATCTGAAGTGATTTGTGACTATGAGCTCTTCTAACAAAGGCACATAAGATGAACCTGCTGAAAACCTAACTTGGAAAAATCAAAATGGGATTTTTAAGAATTAGGCTACTGGAATAATCCACATATGAAATTGGTATTTTAAAATCAGAGGTAAATGTTAAATTCATCTTGTCCCCAGTTTTATTGCAGCATCCATATCTGCCGTACTTCTAGTAAAACCATTTTAAAACCAGCATTGACCCTTACCAGGCTGTATGCGTGGTTCTCTCCAGAGGGTGTTTTCCACATACATGACCATCTTAAGCCTTTCTCTTTGCTTCTAAACTACAAGACAGAGTAGCATGAAGACTGAATCAGCAGGATGACGCTATAAAAGAGTAAGTTCCTTCACCAGCTGTGAAGTGTAAAGCTCAAAGGCTTTATAAAGAACACTGTTTGGCTCTAAAGCCTCTCTTCTGTACCCACTGCCCTTTACCTCCACAGGTGTGGCTCTGTGCAGTCCGAGGATGCTCATCATCATGAAAGGACCTTAAGAAAACCTGAACTTCATGAAATGAGTATTTGCTATGGTAAATCTGGCAGAAACTTACATTGCCACCTCATTGTTTGATTTTCTTCCTCAGTCCTTACAGTAAATACAGAATGGGTACGTGACCGCTGGAAGGTCATTGTTGAAAAGGTACAGGAATTTTAGATGGGAGGAGGTGGAAAAAAAAGCCAAGCACCTGGAAAACACTTCATTGCTTCTTTTATTTAGATGCACCCACAATACAGAGCCTCTTGAGCATGTGCAGAAGAGGAAGATCACACATTTATAGCTGGGAGCACCACTGAGTTCGAGTTTCTTTGATACCATTTTTAAGAAAGTAAACTATTTCCAAAGAATTACATTTGAACCCAAGAGCTTAAGACCTGCTTGTACTTTATCCAGCAGTGGAAGTTATTTTTCTTTTATTATTACTTCGATGTAAAGTAAAAGACATTTTACAGTCTGGTTGGACCAGTCTATATATTTTCATATGCACCTTTTAATTTATATAAAAAAGGTTTCATTTCCCCCTTCCCCTCCCCCCCCCAGATAGTTAAATGCATCTAAATTTAAAAACAGTAATCGACCAGAGCATTCCTATGGGGAAAAATGAACTTTTGCTGCCCTCTCCTGCTTAAACAATGAAATGCTAAAATATTAAGATCTATGAGTCTAATGCTAACCTTGAACAAAAAGCATGACAAGTCATTCGCTATACTACAATCAAAAATAGGACAACAACAAGAAATGTATCGGTACTATTTATATTTGAAAACTCCTCATCGTTACATGAGGTTATGAATACAACGTATTTACAGTAAGTGATCCAAGTAACAAAAACTTGTATTCAGAGAGGTCATGATAAAAAGCGTTTGCTTCTGTGGATGGGAAGCAACACTTGGATAAAAGTTTTCAATCAGAATTAGTTCCATTCTGTTTCAAGATACTGTTTCATAGACTTCAAAATGAAAAACTGGGCTATACAAAATCTGCTTACATAGCAACCAGCAAAACTAATCCATGGCTCACTCCAGAGCTGCTAAGGGAAGAGGGTGAGCCAAAATAAAAAAACCCCACGTCTAAATAAAAACATTCTTCAATCTTGAGCATTGTCACCTTTATCTTGTTTTAGGGCAACTGCTGTGGGAGGGTATTGTAACATGGTTAAGAGAATAGGCCATCTTTGTTTTCCAAGAGAAAAATAAAACAAATTATTTCAGTTTTACTTGAGGGGGAGAGAATCTTGTCTTTCTCCCTCTTCAAAACCAATTAAGTTTTTAAAACTCCTAATGCATTCTCCTTTCCATAGATTGAGAGAGCCTGAGGCTGTACTTAATGCACTTACAATGTAAGTACAGCTGCTATCGTTCTCTACTAAAGCAGTTCTTGGCTCTAACACCCTAAATTTTTCCACATATAGGAGGAAATAAAAAAATAAATTAAATTCTTTTATTTATGCTAATGAAACCAAGATTAAATTTACTGTAACCCTTCTAGTGAACACTCCAATGGCATTAGAATACTTTTATTTAAAGCATTCCAACCTTTGGAAGAGACAAAAAAACACTCAAAAGCAAGGAAATAAAAACAGTAAGAGAGATTTGCAACATGAAGAAAGCAATGTGTGCTCAATTTAAAGTACATGAGAGAAACTTTACTTTTACAGTTGGCATATCCCCATGACCTGATGCAATGCCCTAGCATTGAAAATGCAGCTCTTTCCTTTTACCAGAGAGTGTTCAATCCTTTCTCCTGAAACCAATATGGTGCAGGACACGAGTGACCACCGCTGTATGAGCAGTTAATAAAAACATTTACACAAATAAAGGTAGTTTCTGGAACTCAAGAAGCAAACGAAAGCATAATTAAATAGACACACTGATCACACTTGGGCCCATACATTGCTGCCTTCTTTGCCTACAACTCCAACTGATAACAATGGGAGTATTGCAGACTGGCAGGACATCGCATTTGGATTGCGGCAAACAGTGGATCCCGGGGGTGTGGTCGTATCATTGTGGCAAGTGCTTCTTCATGTACATCGTACAGTGCAACCTAGTGTCGTATCAGCCTTCTAGAGTCAAGTGACTAATATCACATCGTCTCATTCACTTTAAAGAAACATCCCTTCTTGGAAGTGATAAATCATCTATAAACTTTAGATACTTCCCACCATCCCCACATCAGAGGTAACATTAGAGGTAACAAAATATTGCAACCCATCAGGTTTTCTTCAGTTTCGTATGATCAATACCAGAATGTCATGTCAAAACCAAAAATAGTTATGAACGAACAACACTCACCTAAACTCTAAGTACAGGACAAGGTGCTTTTTCTGATTTCATATTGTTGTGTTCTACTCCACCAGGTGGAAAACATTAATCTTTTTTCCTCCTTTCTATCTCAGTTTTTCACAACTGAACATTAGTCTTTGAGCATGAGTTTGGGTCCACCCTTCTCGTAAAGCATGATCATTTCACACAGAAATCACACTAGCAAGTATTTTTTGGTAACAGAAATAAAAGACTGCCAAAATCAATGGGCTAAGGGACACGATTTGTTATAAATTTATTTAATCTTCAGTATTTCAGCTTGCACCTTTGCTTCAGCACTTTAAAATAAAATGTTTCAACTATGACAGTAACTGCCTAATTTACATTGCGTCCCAGTCAATGTTCTTAAAAGAAGCTTGTATTAATCCCACTAAACCATGTTGTGTTTGGTGTTGCATATGACTAGTTCCAATTTTTTTTTCCAGAATTAACAGTGTCAAGTTTTTACAAAATTGTTGAGCTTACAACATTTGTGTGCGCAGACCCAGGAATACAAACCGTGACCTGATAATCCTGAAACAGTCAGTAGTCTAGGAGGGAATTCTTTTTTACCTCTTTTCTGTGCCTGAAAACAAGAAAACTGCAAATCCTACTGTATATTTAAATGGCAGGAAGAAAAATATACAAGCTTGTATTTATACTGTATTTCTATCAATGGCAACAGGTCATAAATTCATGTTTGCAACTATCACAAAGACTCATGAACACCGATTCAGTTTTATACTGTAAATACTGCTGGATTGATGGTTTAGGATTATCAATTCACTGTTGTCATATGTCTATAACAGTTCAAAAGCATCCTGGAGAAAAATCCTGAAACACATACCTTTCGGTATATAATAATGCAACTGCATTAGCTAAATATATACTGTACATAAGTCTTATCAGCAGTTTACCTACCAAAGATGTAAGATTCCACTTTCAAATACAAAGCAGATAGCCAATAATGTATACTTATAATACAGCCCTCTTTTTTGTTTTTGTATTTTTTTTCTTTCGTTTTAAACAATTTGGTCACAATGCACCTTTGATATAAAAGCATTTTAAACTTTATTATTAATACTCAGAACATTAGGATTTCCAGAATTTTTTTCAGTAGCATTTGTAGAACCACTTTTGGTAACAAATACAGTAGTTAGGAATGAGCATCCAGATGAGAATGCAGAAGTATATTACCCAGAATCCTTTCCAGCTAAGACCATAGGGCTGGTACTGTGATGAATAATAGTACTAGAACCACAAAAACACTATAGTATGTTTCTTAGAGGCTACATCCTCTTTTGCTGGAACACTTTATAAATACATATTAAAAAGTAAGGCAACAACTCCAAACAGTCCAAACTGCTATCTCAACTCAATTTCCAATTAGATCCATGACCACTGGAGACTAATTTCATGCTCACGCTGTTTAGCATTTGTCTTTATTCTTTCAAAATGGTCCAATAAAAACATACTGTAATAATTTAGCAATTAGTATTTCTAAAACAATTCCGGTATGCGTGTCCAATGCCACATCACTAATACTGGTTAGGTACTGAAGTCCAGGGTGTTACCACTGACCGTTTTTAAAGGATTGTGGACACTAATTTGGATCTGCAATAAATCGGTGCACAAATCCAAAGCTCCCTTGCCTACTATGTTTATCACCTACTTGTTTTTTTAACTCCTAATGTTCAAATTAAGGAAGCACCAGAGACAGCCTGGTACTAAAAAAAATGCTCACACCAGTAAACAAAACTTTTATTCAGGACCTATGTTTTTCATGGCCCTGATCTGAATGGACATTCAACTTATGAAGATGTGCAAAAGGAAAAAAAAAGTCAAATTACAGTAAAGTTATCCAGAGAAGGAGGATGTTACACAAACTCATAAGGAAATGACAGTCTTTTTTCTCTTTTACTATAAATACACTTAACAGTTTAGCAGAAAGACAAGCTAAATTTTAAGATTGTTCACATTTGAAAGTTGTATTATACTCTCTGCTAACGATAAATAAGGAACAGGTCCTGACAATGGAATTTGACATCGCAATTTTCATCAACAGATCTTTGAAGACTGGTTTTAAAGAAGGGTTAAAACAATGACTATGTTTGCAAAGTTCTGAGAAGTCCATCTGCTGTCCAAACTTTGGATTAAAGTCCTTATTTTTTTCCTTTACTTAGAGACAGGTATATACAGTGCTGTTGTAATAATGAAACAAATGTGAAATCTACTGTAAAGTTGCACAATACAGAAAACTGTTGCTCCATCTTCTACTACATAAATGTGTGACTCCACAGGTTAATAATGCTGTTTTGTTTTTTTTTGTTAAGTTGGAATTATTCCATCACGTCTAAGACCTCTCTTTAATTCCAAATCCTCCAGTTTTTTCCACAGTTCTTCACGTTCTTTCTCTTTCTTCTTCTCACTGACAGATGAAATAAAAAAAAAAAGTTAGCAGGATAGAATACTGTAGAATATTTATGTTAAATACATATATAGCTGACACCAATTAGCAGCACTAATTTTGTTGAACACAACTGCAATTTTCCTAACACGTATTTAATTTTTTAAAAAATATTGTTACCTACATAAATATCACTGAACAAAGCAGTACAAAAAGAACATAAAACATAAGCTGACGGAAGTGACAGTATGTGCTGACACTAGTTTGCAATGCAGAAGAAAAAAAATGGGCTTTTATTATGGAGTATTTTTAAAATATTTGATATATTATGGAACAAAGATATCATGATTATAAAAATTAACATTTCAGGACTGGCTTGCATTTAGTTATTTTCAAGATACCTTTAAGAAAGGTATTTTTTAATCTTATAAATAGCAGCCACTTTCTAGAACAAGTATTTCCTTATTCTTTTAGAATCACTGTTCTAACTTACATTGACTGGTGGCTTTCTTATCACTTAGGTAGCAGCCAAGGAAAAGTTCAAGCTACAAGATGTGGCCTTCCAGTAATTTACTCTCTTTCCTTACAAATTCCCACAAGATCTATGTAGCGTTTGCTTTAACAACAGACTTTAACAACTAACCTAACATTTACTTCACCTGCATTATTTACTTTCTGAACTTCCTGTCTCTGCCATGGCCTACTTTGAATAAATCTCCTTGATACTGCAAGGTACAAAATTCTTTCAATTTCTACTACATCACCTTGTAGGTTCAGGTGAAATGGAAATCTTAACAATTACAGACAGATTCTCTGACAGTCACATTAAAGAATTTTTGAAAAAAAATTTCAGTGGATTAGAAACATTCCTACACACCTTAATTCAGCCAAAACGCCAATATCTGGCTCATTTATCTGAAATTTTAATATCCCAAGTTTATTTTAAACATATAAAAATGTAATCAACTTTCAGCTAAATCCTGAAGAATGTTAAAGGGTAAAAGAAAAACAAACAAACAAGTCCACAGTCACTAAAAAGTATTTCAAATTAAATATAAGAATAAGTGAAATAGCCTGATATTTTCAGACTACTTACCAATATTTATCTTCTAATCATATGCCTGTTTACCTAAAAGACTGTTAGAGGACGATCACCTTATTTAACTTACCTATTTGACCTATCAAAGTCATTAATATCTAACATATTTCTCCTCAAGCTTTAAGTGGTACCAAAGTTACCCTTTTGAAATTCAGTTCTATTAAGATGCTGAAGATTTTCTGTAAACATTAAGGCTTTACATGTTTTAAAATGCTAAGTAGCAAATAAAAATTATTAAATAGTTAGCATCAGCCTTGATAGGAACTACAGCATCAGCAGGTGCAAGGAAACTTCTTTGTGCAGTTCAGACAGTAAGCCTCACTCATTATCCAGACATGGGTCATACTGGTAAGTGTCTGGACCTGTTGAGGGCAGAGTTCCTCATCTTAAGGAGCAAAGTGAAATCTCAAATTGATTTAAGTCACTGAGTTCCCTCAGTGAATGGGTGGATTAGATGACCAGTCCTAAGATTCTCTGCCTTTTCTGCTAGAAAACCACACAGCATTGTCTCAACTGCACTAACAGACTGAGCCTTATTTATCCATAACTATCTGGAATTGATCTGGCATCTTAGCTCAACTACATATCCAAGTCTCTAAAATTAAAATAATGTATTAATGAACTAACCTGTTAAGTGTAGATTTGTGTGTGCATAAAACTTTGTATTTTACAAAAACGAAGCAGAACAAAAGGACACTGTGACTCTGGTCACACAATTCAAAAAACACATCCTCCCAAGACTTTAGAGACAATGCTAACTAACAAGTTTAGATGGCATACAGTACCCTTTGCTTTGCTTGGAGAACCCTGAGTCATAAAAAAGTATGACTTAAATAAAGTTGCAAACTGTTCAGAGTTCCTGAAGTTTCCTCTTTTTTTTCACCTGACACTTTGGATAAGCTGAAACTTTTGAAAAAAGATGCTGCTCTTTAATTGGAAAATTAAGATTAAGGAAAACAGGAGAAAAGACAAAAAGCATTTTACCAGGGTAGAACTAATGTATGTATGATTGGTGTATCTAATGGATCCTGCATGGTAGAAGACTCAGATATAGCAAGACCCATGAATAAGAAATGAAACGGTTGAGAGACACCTTTTTTCTTTAAGACTGTATCTAGCCTATGGACTATAGTTTGGAAAATCAAATCTTAGGGTGTTCCCCTCATGTCTCCAAACCTCAGTGTAACTTTTTTTAAAGTCTTTAAGCAAAGTGTTAGCTTTAAACCCTTGTTTTTCTTTTACTATTGAAGATCTTGATATACTTAAGTCTTTTGGAATGTGGAGTCAAAAGGAATTCCATGAGGAATGTAATTCCCAAGCAATGCAATGGATACTGTATTTCATAAGGGATAAAGAATAACCTGCGTATGATATTATCTTGCATCTTCCAAGGAGAAGGCTGAAGAGCATGCAAGGGGAAAAATGAGGCACTGTGTCTATTATGTATGAGATTATGCAATTGCACCTGAGCGTAAGGGAAAAACTAGAGAGCAGCCCTTATGCACAGCTGAAAAAAAGCTTTAAAAAGTTACCGCTGACGATCTGACTTGTAAGTGGCTGTCAGCTCATCAAACATGGTGCTGTTCATTTCCATGAATGCCTTCAACACATTGTAGACTAAAGCCACAATAGCCCTATGAAACATTAAGAAAGAAAAAAGGAGTCTATTAGTTTCAGATGAAATCAAATGTGAAATAAAGGTGTCTTCTCTTACCAGCATTGCCACAACCAATTCTGCTCTTGTAAGTACGATAATGTAAATTCTTTGATTTCAGTGAAACTACTTTTGATTAACATATTTAAAGGTGAGAATCAGCTTTCTTGTCTCTACTGACTATTTAAATGGAGCAACCCAAAACTCTAAGGTAAAAGGTAACAACAGAAAGCTATTACATATAACTACAGACTCTTTTTTTTTTTCAATTCTGAATTCATCTCCAGGGATTCAAATCATCAATGCTGGCAGAAAGAATAGAATTTAAACATGAAATGGGAGTGATTCATATTTCCTTATGATTTTTCTATGAAGCTGAACATTCAGTGCCTCTATGCAAAATAAAGCTGTATTTCAAGCGTGATTTCCTTGTACTCAGACATTTCATATTCATTTTGACTTCGATACTGCAAAAAAGTCTTTAAAAGAAACCCCACAGATCCTTGCAGTACCTGTGTAAAACTGTGTGTTTATATATAAATACATATATATAAATGATCTTTTTCATATATATATAAAATATATATATCTATATATCTTTCTCTAGATAACCTCTGCCTACTTACATATTGCTGTTACTGACCTTACCCAAGAGCCAGTACACCACTGCTTATTTGAATTCAAGTTGCTTAATTGCATAAAACATAACAGGCATGATCTGTTCATACAAGAAGAAATGATGTGTAATCATAATTTCACAAAGGCTTCAAAGGCATTCTGTCCCACAAAGGTTCTAAAAAGGTAGATACATTTTACGCTTTTATACTGTTTGACTGGATAACTAACCTAAAATATGCTAGACTTTGGAAAGTAAGATGGATCTGCCAATCATCTGATTATTTAGGGGTCAAAAGTTCTTTTTGGCAGAGTTGAAGATAAAGAAACAACAAAGCAACTGAAAAGGGAGAAGGGAAAGAAACAAAGCTAAAACCATCTTGAAGAATTTAGCATAGATTATCAGTCAAGAGATTATAGTTCCTGATCCACTACTATGGTGGTTATATTCAGACACGGGTCTGCTTAAGAAAGAGCTTAGAAGACAGTGAATCACCATTACAGGTACCAGGAACCTTTGGGACTAACCTATACGGCAGGCAAATTCTGTGCCATTTCCCTTGCACCCATGTCTATCATTCACTTCCTTCAATAAACTTTTTTGTTACCTACATTTAGAAATGATCTTACAAATACAGAAGTTCTTTAAATACCTTCTTTATTTTACATGTATCTTAACCTGACTTGTGTGTCAAAGGCACAAAATTCCTGCAGGTATGAAAATTCTGCAAACTGGGATAACTGGAATATTCTCATTACCAGAAGCATCCCAGTGCACAGTATAAATGGTTGGGCAGGAGTACACGCAGGCTGGAGACTGGTAATTCAGTAATGCCATGAAAAGTGTCTTTTTGTGACCAGCATTATTTAAAGCTTTCCAGTAGCACTAGATTCATCATTCATTCTGACAAACTTGAGCGTTTGGCTATGTACAGAACAAAAAGACTTATTCTTGAAAAGATGAAATACTTTACAAACACTTTACAGCAAGGTCTTAAAGCAACTGGGACTTGAAGATAGCACAGCTCATTAAAAATACTGGGTTTATTAAATGGTAAACCATTATGGCTTCAAAAAACTTTTCAACTATAGAACAGATGGCATCCAAGCGTAATAGTATTTTTCATTAAAACACTTTATACTGGGTCATTCAGTTAAAAAAAAAATGCCAAATTAACAGGATCTCAATATGAAGCAACTGCTCTATTACTGTGTGTAATAGGGACCACCTGTGTTTAAATCAATTTAGAAAAAATGAACCCAGCCTATATGGCTTGTCTATATGCTGAATATGCTGATGTCTATATGCTTCATAAGATGTTTAGAAAAATGCCAGTACCAGAGGTCTACCGGAGGTATCAGTATCATCCATGATACAGCCACAAAGCTTTATTAATGCCAAGCAACATTCTTCTAGACAATTTACAATCAGGTTTAAGATGTTAACCAGTTTATAAAAAACTGTGTAGGTGAAATGCGTGATGAGCAACACTTCTTCAATAACAACGTAACATCTGATTGCTTTTTCCAACTTGTGACAAAGTCTATTTTTATCTTACAAGGTACTGATTTTTGTACATATACCAGATAATTAAAAAACATTTTGAGAGAAACTCAAGTATAGACTAATTTATCCTGGCATTAACAGAATGGCACCTGTTTATGCCAGCTTTGAATCCGGATCTCTCTGATGTTCTTCAGCAGACATTCCCCAAGTTTATCAATGGCATGTCAAATGGTAAGATAAAGTGTAATGGCAAAAAACTTACGGATTCCAGTGTTCTTTAGAAATCCTATAAAGGCTGGAAAACATTATGGGAAGTATAACATTTGAATTCTCCTCTATCAAACTCATGATGTATTCATTATTCCAATAATACAGTGCTCTTTCGGCCACCTTCAAGTCAAAGGAATAAATATTAACAGGAATTCATACAGCTATAATTTCGCAATTTTCTCAAGGAAAAATAAATCACAGAGAAATTTTGTGAAGATGTTTTTAACAGGAATCATTAACTTTGGAATTAAAACTCTACTTTAATCAGTAGCATAACATGCATTAATGGAATTAAGTTTTTATCCTATAATTCAAATCCCACAGCATCCACTATCTCTTTCCCCTGAGTGATATGCTGTTACTCACTGAAGACCAGGTGCAGACAGTGCATTAATGCTACAGCTGTGGAGGGGAAGGGAGAGCAGACTGACTTCACATCGCCCCTCTCCCTCAATCCTGTGACTGCAGTCAGAAGGAAGAGAGCTGTGCTGGGATACCACGGGAATGAGAAGGAAAAGGCCCAGTAGCTGGGCTGAACAAGGGAGGAGATATCTTAAATGTGGGGAAGGTACCAATGATAATAATCACTTTGGGGAGAAGCTGGGCCGGGGGGGAAGGGTTCTGTTACGAGGGAAAACACTGATCTAAATTATGCTAAAAACAAAGGTAGTCCCAGGAAGAGATGAAAACAGACACAGCTGCCTCTGAGCCATGACAGGTCACCTAGCTTAATATGAAGACACTACAGGCCATATATCCTACCTCCTCTTCACATATGATTCAATTTAAACCCTATTCATTCCCCTCCTTTCTGTTAGGCAACATGAATGGGCTATGGGTTCTATCACCTCTAACCAGATGCCTCCTTACAGAAGGAGATAAGTAGGAAAACAAGAATGGTGCACAATACTGCATTAAAAAAGGAGCAAATACATCCTACATGGTCCATCAGACCCAAGGCCATATGGTGAGTACACATCACCTACAGCCAGAAGGGCTCGAAGTCTGCTTGGATACAGTTTAAGGCCTTATGTGGCTCAGAACAGCAAGGTCTGTACTGTAACCCCAGATACATCTAACAAGTTACTCATGGAGCTCAGAACTAAACTTCCACTGCAACATACCCTCTTCCATAGAAATCCAGAAGACAAGTATTTAAAACCATGTAAAATGAAATTATATATACATTTGGAGCAGTGTTATGTTTGAAACTGAGACAATACATTCCTATACAAACAATAACCTCTAGGACTGACCTGAAAATGAGGGCTAGAAACACACTTGGCAATTTGTTTAAACAAGGGTTCCTGGATTTTGACAAATTGTGATGGTTCAATTACATCCAAGATTTCCTCCAGCTCTCCAAGGAACATGACCTAAAGACAAGGAAGGAAGAACTGAATATAAAACCTCTGAATCATCTTGATCAGCAAAATGCTGACAACTTTCAAATCCTACTTTTTGGGAGAAATGCAAGCCACGCTAGCTCAGCAAGACCCTCCCTCAAAAACCACGATCAGCTCCACGTTTAGCAGCTTCTAGATTGAGTCTCCTAAAAGACTGAGGACTAACGTGTGCAAACGCTGTATTTAAAGCAGTCCTTTACAACAAAATTCAGAATTGCACCAGTATATCCATGCTGAAAACCTAGCCGAATACAGTCAAAGAATTTGGTCAAGACTTTAACTTTGTTAAGCAAGGAGAGTCTCTTAATTTCACTTCATTTTTGGAAGCAATGTTCAAAATAATGGTTTCACTGTGCCACAGTATCTCATTAGGGAAACTCAGATTTGCATCAAGGATTTGAAGCAAAAATACAAAGGTCTAAGTGCACCTTTTACATGCTTAGTAAGTAAATGCTAGACAACAAAATATCTTTAATCCTCCCTGGAAAAATATTATCCTCACATACAAACAATTCCAAATCTAACAGAATTTACCAATCTATCCTCAACTTCATTTTCTCCTTCTGAAACAAAAAGAAATTGTCTGCAGAAGAACCAGTGTTTGTTTTGTGAATAGAACCCATGAATATCAAACCTTTCAGAGTTAAAACTGTCCAAAAAAACCCCCAGAATTCAAGTATGGAAAATCACCTACAAGAATTAACACCAGGATCCACCACAGCATGTGCTATCTACCTGGAAATATCTGCCTGCCTGTTATATTGTAAAACAAAATAATAGTTGTGTTTTGTGAACACTAGAGTATCACTTACCTCTTTCTGACTGCAGGTTTTTGGCCAGAATTTCATTAAACCTCTAATGACCTAAATTAGAGGGGAAAAAAGTTACATTTTTTATTTTTCTTTCAACAGGGTAAGCCATTTATGATGCAAAAAAAAAAAAAAAATTATGAAAGAAATATTTACTGGTTCCGTGAGTGAAGGGTCTTTCTCCAGAAACTGTACTATGCAATACGCCAGCTGTGAAGCAGTAAAGATTTAAGAAAATGAAGTTAGAACATTTCTATAAAGAAACCACAAAGAAACAATTATTTTTAAAAGAGAGACTCAAGACAAGATGCTACACAGCTTTCTCAAATTGCACCCAATTTTAAACTGAGACGTATAGTTTGCACTGTGCAAATCCACCCAAAGATCAGTTCATAAGAAACAAGAGAACATATTACAAAAAAAATAAATTAGGGTAACAAAGTAGCATACACAATAACAATCAGAGCACCTTGGAATTCTAAATACAGTCATACAACCAATGTTTTGAAACTTCTGTTACTCTCTGAAACTGTGTCTTTTTACACATTTTATACATCAGCAAAATCATGAAAACTCTTGGCAAGATAAGCTGAGACAGGTAAAAACTGGAATAACATTTAGAACAGTACTACCTGAAAATCAGAGAAAAAGGCAACAGGTATCACTTATCAGAGGAAAAACTAAACTACGTCATGAAAGCTGAATGTATAAAAAGATACATGAGAGCATAAATACAGTATTAAGAAATCTGTGAGGGAGAATGTTAAAGATGATGCAAAAATGTGGGTATTGGTATTCAGAAAGTTGCCAGGATGAAGAAGAGCCTTGACAGCACAAAACTAAGGAAACCCAAATATCCTCTTGGGAGAGGGAATGGGAAAAGCAAACTTGTGAGAATGAGAAAGTATCAGAGAGAAATGTAAAGAGAGTTTACTAAACAAAATCCCCAAAATATTAACAATTTTTGTTATACTTTCAATTATCTAATCAGAAGCAAAATATTTATTATACAAAGCACATTAAATGAAATGGGTGAAAAAAAAATCTATCGCACTTTTTCTACATTTCAAAACTTCCCCCCAGCTTTTATGTATTAAGCAATTACATTTTCAAAGCAACCTTAAAAAAAGTATCATCCTGTATCACCCAAGTGAGCAGAAAATATTTTTATTAATTTCTACCTGTGCATGGAAGAGTGATAAACTCCTGACAGTATGTAAAGGGATCAGAACCTTCACCAGAAACTGTTTATGCTCTGCCTTAAGAGGTAAAGCAAACCCATTGATAATACTGGAAATTAGAAGAGAAATATTTGTTAGTGTTATCATCACAGGAAACATTCTTGAAGTCTGAACAAGCACTTTCTAGATTAAAATAATTTAGCAGTCAGCATCTGTTTACAAATAGCAGGCTCATGCCATTTGTAAACAGGTGCTGACTTGCATCCTGCTTTATATTAGCAGTGCAGTACATATCTAGGCAGCAATTCAGCTCTGACTTAGGAATAATCATACAAACAGCTGCACAAACTTGTTGCCAAACAGGTAAGACCTTGCCTATGTGGTCTGTAAATCCGTGTAAGCAAGATGTTCTGGAGCAATTAATTTAGAAAATTAGATTTACTTAAAATATTCACACTGTTAGTGTGCTCAAAATAATGTAATTATTTCTACAGCATGTAAGGATGAAGTGCGCAAAATTTAACACGCACATACAGAAAGTCAATCCAACACTTTTGGCTCTAACTTGCATCCAGTTACACATTCTTGGCAAAGACATGACAGAGATTTGCACATGGGCATAAAGACGAACATATGCGCACATCTGTTTTCAGAATCAGGGCTTATAGCAATACTTTTTCCAAATCTGACACGGTTCTGATGCATCCAGAAGGGAAGTTTGAGATAGGTAACAAATAAAGACTGATTTACCTTCCTAAAATTTCCAACAGTTCAGCTACGCCATTGAAGTGTTCAGTTTCATAAACAAATCTAAAAAAAGAAAAGTTAAATATAAGTAATATATTGGTTTCTTAAAATGTTCATAAGCAAAACGTACCTTCTTCCACAACTTACCGTAGAAAAATATTATTAATCTGTTTTCGGATAAATGCTCTAAGACCCAGAAACTTGCCATAAATTCTGTGCAAGACTGTTTTCAGGTAGTCTCGTTCTCGAGGGTCTTCGCTGTCAAACAGCTCCAACAGCTGTGTTTAAAGGGAAAAGAGAACTGAAGCAGTAGACATTTGACGAGTATGACACACAAACTTCTATATAAAAGAAGAATTACATGTTCATGCATGTAAAAATGCAATATCAGTAACCCAAGGTGTGGAAATACAGTATTAAAAAAATCTGTAGTTGTAACCCCACTACATCACCAAAAAACAACTCAGTTCCACGTCTGGCATAACAAAAGTTTGGCAATCTCAAACAACTAATAAACTTCTGATTAACTGGCTCCAAAATGCTGCTTTCATTCTCCTCCTCCAAATCAATAAATTCTTAGATGTTGTTGTATCTACAAATAGGACAGTTTGCCTCTTACCATACACCACTCCCTCACTCTGAAGAACTAAAAGATCCTCATTTGGTCTTATTTGTTCCCACAAAATTGTGTCAAGCTCACATTTTTCTAATTGCGTGTAATTTGTATTACGAGTTCTGAAGCCTTCCTAGTGATTGCATGGCCATCACACTGTGGAAAGGCTCAACAGTGAAGTCTACGCCAGCACTGAATCTGTGGTTACATGATCTCCACCAGTCAACACAAATCAAAGCATCAGGTGGAATTAATCCTCCTTGTTGAACATCCCACTGTCCATGTCACCGACAAAGACGTTGAACAACACAGGTCCCAACACCGACCCCTGAGGAACACCACTCGTTACTGGTCTCCAACTGGACATTGAGCCATTTACCACAACTCTTTGTGTGCAGCCATCCTGCCAGTTCTTTATCCACTGAGTGGTCCATCCATCAAATTGATGTCTCTCCAATTTAGAGACAAGGATGTTGTGCAGGACAGTGTCGAACGCTTTGCACAAGTCCAGGTAGATGACGTCAACTGCTCTGCCCCTGTCCATCAGTTCCGTAGCCCTATCATAGAAGGCCACCAAATCGGTCAGGTGAAACCATGCTAGCTGTCACCAACCACCTCATTGTTTTTCATGTGCCTCAGCATCCTTTTCAGGAGAATCTGCTGCAGGATTTTGCCAGACACAGAGGTGAGACTGACTGGTCTGTAGTTCCCCAGGTCTTCCACCTTCCCCTTCTCAAAAATGGGGGTTATATTACCCTTCTTCCAGTCACCAGGAACTTCACCTGACTGCCATGATTTTTCAAATACGATGGACAGTGGCTTAGCAACTTCATTCGCCAGCTCCTTCAGGATGGATTTCATCAGGTCCCATGGACTTGTGCATATTCAGGTTCTTAAGATGGTCTCAAAGCTGATCCTCTCCTACAGTGGGCCTAAGGTCTTCAAAAGAGAATGCCATCCGGTGTCTTTCATATATTCCGACACACTGACACCTGAAGTTGTCTCTAAGAATTAAGGTATTTTTTCAGGAATATCACCTGCAGATCCTTCTTCTATTCCCCTTGAATCCCCTCCTTAGACCTTCTTCATTCTTTTTGACATCACAGCATTGGCTATTCTGGCAGACGGTTGGGATAAGTTAGAAAATAAACTTTATTTAAAAAACAAAACCAACCAACCAAACACAAAAACTAAACACCACCCCCCTAGTGCACAGAAAAAAGGTAAGTTTAAGGTAGTAATCATAAGCAACCACTTGTTTGCATGAGAAAGAAATTAACTGTCAACCAGTACCTGTCTTGCAAGAGAAATGAAGAGTTTGACAAACAGGTCTGACAAACATATAAAATGCTGTCAGAAAATTATTACAGAAATGGTAGAAAACAATACTATCTTGGATTCACAAATGGATACATTATAAATACCTATTATAAGTACATATGTCAGTGTATGTATACTACCTGTTCTCTGTTAAACTGCTACACAACTTTGAGCAGGTAAAAATGGAAAGGAAAAAAAAAAAAGAAAAAAAGAGAGAGACAGAAAAATATCATTAAAATTTGTTAAGGTGTCTGGCATTTTGCTTTCTAATATCCAGGTTTAGGACTGATGTACGTATTCTTCCACACAGTTTTGGATTTTTCTGTAGCTTGTAATGAGATCCCACTATCTTTTCCTTGCAGCAAGAATCTGTGGTGGGAATTTCATGAGGTATGTCAGCTGCCTCCAGAAGTTATAAACACATTGCTTTGCTCAATTAGTTCTACAGTTAAATAAATAAACAGTCACCTCATCCTTCCCCAAACAGTAAATTTCACCCAGCAAACAGCTGGAAACACTTAAGTTTTTAATTTTCTTATTGGCCTGCTTTTAGAAGCAAAGTATTTATATTTCCAGTTCTCTTACACAGATCCTTTATGGAAACATTGCTGAACTAAGACTCAGTCTCTCATTTAAAGACAGACAATTATTTTGATATGCTAAATTTGTTACCAGGTTTCAACAATAAATTCTTGTTTTTACGGATAAGCTGCAAGACTTCCATAATTTACGTGACTGTTCTGACACTAAGCATACGTAGAGAAGGGAAATAAATTTTCCAAAATAGCAACCTACATAACACAGACACTTGTGGATATATTAGAACAGTATGTCTCTTAGCAACCACTGCCAACCATTTCAGACTGTATATACACAGGCTTTGGAAAAGAACAGTTACATTGTTACATACAGCATTTTATCAAAACATACAGCTGAAATCCAGAAACACATCCATATTAAAAAAAAAAAAAAATAAGGCAAAAAACAAGCAAATAAGAAAAAGCCTCAAAAATGCCCATTAAAAAAAACTCTATCTTTTTTTTATATAGCCATTCTCATTGCTGATTTCAGACTGTCGACACTTGCGTTGTCACTGTCATGGAACATCAAACATGCTTCATGTCCTTAAGTCTCAAATTGGTTTCCTATGTAAGTGGTTTATAGTCACAGATTCTAAGGAATTACTGTAGACACAGAACAAATACAGTAAGAAATGGAAGGATAACCTGGTTCCTACAGGCTGAAGACAAACACACACACAGAAAAGTATCTTCTTGCATATATATATACACACATACAGCTCAACGTAACTTTTTATAGAAAAAAGTGAATTTTAAATTGACACACTGTGCACAGCAGTACGTACAAATGCATCACTTAACCATATGGCCAGAACTTAGGACTCCTTAGAATTCTTTCAAAGTCTTAACTGTGATATCATACATTTTCAGATACGCAAGTTTTAAAATGTCGTATTTTCCTCTTTCAGTAGATACCATTCTTTCACTTAGTAGATTTAAAAAACACTAACAGGACTTAAAAGAAAAAAGTAAAAGCCTTGGTTTAGACCCATTCTACCATTCCAAACTCTCAACATGTTTGAACACATTGAAAGGGCATAAGTGGGATGCCACCAGTCATGACCAAGTCCAGCAGCACATAACAAGAGCATCCAGGAATTATTTTCTCTAGGTTTCTAAGTGGAACACAAATATGCCTTCTAATGCAATCCTGCTAAAGAAAATAAAATCAGTCTGGAACTGTAAAGACTGGTTATCTCCCCATGCATATTCTTATGTCTCCACTAGGTAACTATGATCAGACTGGTGTAGCCCCTTGTTCAAGTCAGCATTTAGATGAACAAAAAGGGAATTTCACCACAGAGGTTGATCTAGATGACAAACACCATTGTATTTAGAAGATGGGTAAAATATACATATCCTGTTGCTTCTGTAGGGTGAAGAAGGTCTGTGATATTAAGAAGGAAATTGAAGTCCCTCCTTTGAATCTTTGAATCTAAGGACAGAAGTTGCTCTCTTTGCTATGGTTTTTAGTTATCCATAAAAATCATATACACGGGCAGTAAAAGCACTACTTTTATTGCCTGACCACTACAGGGAAAAATAAAAGCTGTAGGACAAAGAGGTGGAGAATGGTCTTCACAAATGCTGAGTGTCTCCTGCCACTTTTAGTTTGGCTTTTGTCCAAGTCTCAGCCCACAAGGAAACTTCCTTTTCTGACTAAGTAGGAATCTTTCTAAATTTCCCTGATTTCAAAAGCAAGCTACAGGCAGCATTAAACTTGAAGTTCTTTCTGACTTTGCAATTATACAAAAATTCATGATGGGAACAGAGAACACAAGACAGGCCTATTCCCAAAACCTGAAGATGAAAGTCATATCTGTGGAATTTCCTGGCCTATCCCAGAAAACATCTTCCAACAGCCACCTCTGTTCTGGCATCTGTCAAGGCCTTGACAAAAATTCCTCATCAAAGAAGAGCAAGTACTGTAGTTTCAAGTGAAATAACAAAGCATACAAGAAGCCTAGCTTGTACAAAAGGAGGAAGAAGGGAAGAAGGTTAAATTTGAAACACAAAAACCCTGGCTACCAGCTGACCGAATGACAGAAGCCATTTCTTCCATTTAGCCAAAACAATGGCAAGCACACTACAAAAATAAAGGTACCCATTCTTTGCCAGTGTTGTTTATTATTGATACTATTTCTTCCATGCTTTTAATAGAGCTTGAACGTCACATGGCCTTTTGATTTACTTCCTCCCCGACCACTACAGAATCACTGTTTTCAGAACTGCACTGGGAATAGATTTCTTAATGAACTTCTGCCCCTCCTGGAGCTCTCCAGCAGAGATAAAGGGAGAAATACTCTCCCTTTCCAACAGAAACATTTTAACAATATTAAGACACATTAAAACAGGCATTTAAGTAGTCTCTCTAGATATCACCCTTTTTGGACTACTTGATAGCAAATCTTTCATTTTTCAACAATTACTGCTTCAGCTCCCTCTCATAACCAGTAAGTCAAATATTTTGATTAAGGTATCAAAACTGGATACAAACCATCCGTTTTATATATCTATAGCAACGAGACTGACATATAAAGACACATACGTTTCCCCTACCTCCACAGACTGAAAACTTTCATTGTATACACTTGCTTAGCCTTCTTCTGTTGCAAATAAAATCACACTTTCAAATTCTAAGCAAAATATTTCTAAATACATTTTTTTCAAAAGCAAAAGGAAGCCTTAAAGAAAAAAGGTCAGCTTACCTGCAATACAAATTTCTGATCTATGTATTTTTTGGCAATGCTGGGCTGAAATTCTTGGCTTTCCAAAAATCGTATGAAAAACTCATATACAAGCTGAAGAAGAATAGAAAAGAAAAAATCAATGGTTTAGTTTATGACTTGATTACTCTTTATATTTTAAAGTCTTTCTCTAAATTCTTTTGCTAGAAGATAAAACACTTATTTTTCCACAGAACAAAAGATTAAAAAAAAAAGAAAAAGATTTTTCTCCTTTATCAAATTGTTATCTTAAGAGTTACAATTAATTATATGAGCTTTTAAAAGTTAGTTTTGCTTATTAAAGTCCAGTCAAAGACATTTCATCACCAAGAACAGGCATTGCCATTTTGTAATGCTTGTTACCATCTTGTAAAGCTTCCGAGAGTAATTGGAAAGCACACTTAAACTGCCCTCTGAATGGCTAAGTCACATCAAATACAGACATTACAATTCTGAAAGGGCTGGTGAAACAGTTGGAAATATGTAAATTAAATTAGAAACTGCTTAGAGTAGCTTTCTACTACAACGTGAAACACAGAAGGAGAATACAAACCAGTATTTATTCAGAAGTTCCTAACTTACTGTTAATATTAGCCTCAGGGCTGGAGAAAACCTGCTTACTTTCAAGCAAATCCATCTCTGCCTAAACTATTCAGTGGGACAGTAACAGACTTCTAATACAGCAGAGAAAAAGAGTATGAAAACCAGGCAAAAAGGAAGTGAAGTGAAACAGAGACTGCTGTGGCCTTTCTGTTGAACCTTTTCAAGAAGAGCAGCTATTTAAAACCTTTTCCTTTCTGACTTCAGTGAGTATGAATATTGATACCGAAAGGAGAAAGGAAGCTAAAAATTACATTTTAAAATAATTTTGAACTTTTTCATGCTAACATCAATATGGTGAAATACTGCTGCTGCTTTACGTCAGTGTTCTCTGACTTCTAAAAGGATAGAAAATCAAAAAGGGGGAGAGAGGTTTAGAAATATGATATGGAAAAAGTGACAGCTTACATAACTAATATTAAATCATCAGGAAATCAATTCCATCAACTCCTGACAAATACTTTGGTGCATTTCTTTCTTCCTGACAACGGTAAATCATCCACCAGCTAAGAAATGCCATCATTTCCATGTAAATAATGACTTCTAAAACTACAGCACTAGTGTCAACGAACATAAGATAGCAGATACATATGCCTGTGCTGTTTCCAGTAAGGCAGAGCCGTTCAGAGCTGCCTTGAAGCTTTTAAGATTCCTTTTTTTCTTTTTTTAATATGAGAGATAAAACCTACATTTCAACAAATTCTGAATTTGTAGCACAAAAGAGTGACACAAACTGCTCACAGACAAGGAATGAGCATGCAACTGTCCAGTAAAATCCTTATTTCAAGCTGAGATCAATTGTGCTCCTTTACTCACAGAAACTTCCAGATTCCACAAACTGTTACTTCTCAGGCAAACTTCTTCTAAATTTACTAATGGTGTAAGTCATTGTTCTGACTAACACAGACAGGATCTGCATCTGTATTTTCTATAAAGAATTTTACTGCATTAGCATCGGTGATGCTTTCTCCAAAATTATTTTATGGTCTTTGTTCAAAATACCATGTGTTGACATTCAAGGTACAGAGGAAGGGATGATACACAACAATGAGCGTGCATCCTAGTACAAACACCTGAAATCAACCCTTGACCAGGAAGGAAGGAAGACTCAGATAAGGATGCAGCTTCTCATTCATATTTCTGATCACCTACCAACACCTGTGTACTTTCGTTTGAAAATTAACTACCCTCTGTAAAGCAAAACTGTGAGAAGTATCAACCCCACAATGTTCTTGCAGAAATTGCTGAAAGACACTTGCGCAACGGAGTGGTTTGGAAAGCAGAATAATTTTTAAATCAGTGAAGGAAAACAAGAATATGAGTGGCACCATCAATACAATTGTGAAAGAAAGCTTCAAAATTTTGCAAATTTCGAAGTACTCTTCCATCTTTGTAGGTACTATATTAGAGCCATGAACAATATTAATACATGTGTCTCATATACTAGTTCAGATTCACAGGTTAAAAAGCAGCTGAGAAAATTATTAGATATATTAAGCAGTGATACGCATTTCTGAGACAAATGATGAAAAACCTGTAAATGTGGCCACGATGCCTCCAAGGTGGGCTCATCTTCTTCTGGATCAAATTCATTGCTGTCACTAGGTGGGAGAGTTCTGAATATATTGCAAGATACCTGGAAAGTGAAAAGAAAGAATTATGAGATCTGTTTTTCAAATAGGTACTAGATCTCAGACTCTGTATGTCTATACTTACTCTCTTCCGTCACATAAGCAGTGTTTCTTTTGCCTGCTATCTGACAAAGCTCTTCAGCAACAGCACAGGTCTAAGAAACCTGACAGTTTACAAACCTGCCACATGCCTCGCCTTTCCCTTCTCTAGATGTTTTTGTTTCTTCTTTCCACTACTATACTGGCATTACCCAGTCTGCCACCATTTCTGTCCACCATTTTCCAGATGAGTCAACCAACAAGTAATTCCCAACCCTACTAGGCATCAATGAGCTGAGAGCCACAACTGTTTAGGAGTTGCAGGAAATGCCATCAACACACATTTACAAGTGTTTTCATACAACACTTATTTTCTGTTACACAGGGAAAACATTGATGATATCTGATTAAGGTCTCATCCATCAGCACTTGTTAAAAATTGCGAGTGCTATTTACACATTATACGCCTGGACACCTCGTGCCAAGTACAGAAATCGGCATTAAATAAAAGCAACAAACAGTATTTGCTCAACAGCTAGCCTACATTTTATTTCATGGTTGTTTCACTTTGCCTAATCTTATTTAGAGGAATTTTGCTGAGATTGCTTGGCTTTGTGAGGTCCATGCTACCAGCAAAGACTGAACAAGAGTGCTTTCCTGGGTTAATCATAGTGCTGAATGGAGTGTACAGTTTATTATGCAGCAAATCTGATGAACTGCAGACATAGTGTAGAGCCTTTTCTGCACTTTGAAGGTGATGTTGTGTCTTCTTTGCACTCTGCTACTGCATTTGACCCATTTCTAAGCTGTTAATCAAACAGCTGGGAAAAGCAGCATGTTATCTCCTAATCCTGTCTGTACATGACCCCTTCAATGGAGTTCAGACAAACTAAGCTATTTAAGAAACAAAGCTAGTATATTCTGCAACATCCTTATTTATTTTTCCAGCCTTTTACTCCTGTAAAAGTTTAGAAGTTAGTCTGTAAGGCATATTTTCAATGTTGGCAACTTAATAAGAAAGGACACGTTAAAGCGAAGAGTTTAAATACAGTTCAAACACTGAAAAAAACGGATTGAAATAGAAAGAGTAAAGCTTTGCAAGAAAATATCTGCAAGAAAATCAGAACAGAATCAGGTACTGCATAAACAGAAAGATGAAACAACAGAAAACTGTAGGAAAGCACATGTGCTGCATACCAGTGAGGAATATTCACTGAGCACAAGGGAAAGATAAAAGAAAAGTACGGCAAACCAGTGAGCACAGGAAAAAGAAAACAAAACAAAAACCAAAACCAAACCCAAACCCAATGCAAACAAAAAAGGGGTCATACAGAGTTTCTGCTTGGAGTTTTCCTTTCTTGCCACAAGAGGGTGTATTTCACTACAGTTACAGTAAAACACACTTTTACAGAAGCCTTCACTGTACATGTAAATCTCATGTTTTCAAGTCACGTGGCTTTCAACCTTAACAGATAGAGCACTTACTATAGTCTATGCTGATACTGAATTCTGCTTGCCCTGTGTGCATACCTACCAAGCGATTACTAATATTTATTAGGAGATACTCTTCTCCCTTCTCCATCTTCTTCCCCCGACTTAATTCACTTCTCTCAAGAGCCCCTCATGAAAAGACTTTCATGAGGAGGTGAAATAACCATTCAGGAATACACACATTCCTGAGCTCCTCCTTCTACTATCTCTGATTTAAAAAAAAACAATAACAGGGAGAGGAGGAAAGTTACCAGAATTAGCATGACAGAGTTGTTCTTGTGTTAAGAGCACACATCAAAAGAGGGTAGATGGCTCAAAGGATTCCCAAGTGAAAAAGGGAAAAGGTACCTATTGGTGCTTTGGATCTGAACATCTGGGATTCTGCAATACTTACTGAAGCATTTTTGGTTAATGCTTCACATGAAAAAATCCCGGCCTTCCCAGGATTTGGACCAAAATAGGAAACTAGCAAAACCAAACGCATTCCATAGCTTCCCCCCCCCCCCCCCCTTAACCCATCCCAACCCCCCCCCCCCCCCCCCACCTTTAAACTATTTGGAACAAGAACGAAATCTTCCTGCAAATTTAACCATACGTAAATTATTGAAACTTGTACCAACAGATCAGAGAAAAGATAAGTATTCATCAGCTGTTGTGTTTAGAAACTTGAACAGATACTGAATTACGGCACAAGCAAATCCTGCAAGAAACAGTGTCTACTTTCAGAATGAAAAGCTAAACTAAGACAAATTCCTGTAAGATTTATATTAAGTCAAACCAAGCCTCAAGCAGCTAGTGCCAGGGCCTAAATAGCATGACAGACGTATGAAGGGTTCAGCAACAACTAGTTAAGTGCCAGCACTGACACCTGAGTCTTGAGCTTGTAACAAAACCAGTATTTCTGGAGAGTGCCTATTAAAAAGAGGCCAGTCTCAAGGCAACTCTAAAGCAGTTTTTTTGCATAAGAAAATTAACATGCAAGAGTAAATGAACAAGGTAAAATATGGTCCTAGTGTACAGTTTGCTCTCTTTCATTTTCTTTTTTGCATTAGGAGAAAAGATAAGCTATATGAAACCAAAATGCAGATATTCTCCCGAGAAGAACAGACAGAAGAGATTATCTTTAAGTGATTTCCCCAGGTTATCATAATTTTAAAAGATAATGTGTGTCATTACTGTTACATTAATCACCACAACACAGCATGATAGCTCATTTACATACAGTGTCAATTTCTAGCATGCTTATCTGAATCAGTAGCCTCTGGGTGGCTAATGTTATATGCCTCTAAGGGAGAAGCGAAGGCAACAAGTTCTTCCATGCATGAACTGCCCAGCTGTACATTAGAGACTTTGACAGCTACCACACAAAGATGGGAATACACTACATCAAATCCAAAAGAATAATTTTTTCTCAGATGGGCATAAGGTAGCTATTTAGTATTTATCACTGGGCCCATGCAGCATGCCAAAATTCCTTCAGCTGGATAGCTGAATCATTTCTCTTCTGACCTCTGTTGGATCATCAAGCCAAAGGACATCCCTGCCAGCCGGCATATACAGTCCCTGATGATTCCTCTCCCATAGCCAACACAAACGACTACTGATCATACTGATTTCTGTCTTCCACTTGTTAGGAACATCTCCAAGCCTGGATGCTATTTTTGTCAAGCAAACCAGAACTCTAATGTTGTAGAAAGTTGTATGATGACAGACCTCCTCTTATATCCTCCATTACTGTCCCTTTCAGAAGCAACACATCAAACTGGGTGTAGAAAAGTACATCACTGCTCCCCTGCTATGCAGAATTTAAACACGCAAGTGTCAGAAACCAATTTAACAGATCAGTAATATCTACCAATTGGAACTGAATCTGAAATTTCCAAGATCAAGTCAGAAATGCCAAAATGATAGATTTTTAAATTTGAGATGCCAGAAACCTCTATGCTCCATGTCAATGTGTTACACACAGTTCTGACCAGAAGAAAAACAAAACCAAGTTCTTTGCTGTGAGGGTGGTGAGACACTGGCACAGGTTGCCCAGAGAAGTTGTGGCTGCCCCATCCCTGGCAGTATTCAAGGCGAGGCTGGATAGGGCTTTGGGCAACCTGGTCTAGTGGAACGTCTCCCTGCTCGGGGCTGGAACAAGATGAGATTTAAGGTCCCTTCCAACCCAAACCATTCTTAAAAACCTTTCCAGGCAATCACATTGACTTATGTCTACTTATTAAAAACAAACAACAAGATAGCGAAGGCTGCTCTGATACTCCCACAAAGAATGAGCAGCAAATTCTAAATAGATCTGATGACTGTACCTGGCAATGCAGAACTGTGAATATACAGTTAAAAGTAATAAGCTTCAGGAAAGCTTTGATTTTATCACATTTATATTTGTAATACCTTTTAGAGAAGAAAATACTAAAAAGCGTAAGTCTGAAAGTAGGAATAAATATTTTGAGAAGTCCATTCTCTGTCCCTCACCAGAGTGCTATAAAAATGGTGATGCTGTAACAGAAACAATTCACAAATTTAATTTCAGCTCAGCACTCCTACTCTGTGCTGTTTGAAACATAGATTTTTATCAGTAGTAGTTTTCCTGAATGGAACCTGAAAACAAACATGTATGCAAGGAAGCTTAATATATTAGCTACAAAAAACCCAGGATAAGTGAATGCCTATTAGCTCACAGGATATACCTCTTCTTCTATTATCAATATGTGGAACCATCCAAATAAACCCTGTGTACATATGAAATTGAAACTGAGTATCTCTGCACATGCAACGTTTGAACTACTGTGCATATTAACAACACACAGTAACAATAACATGTCATTAAGCCATAACGTGAAGCCATGCTGTGAGACAACAATGGCCCATGGAACAGGCACTAAACTTGTCCTTCTTAAATGTATTTCTGCACATGGTTTTTTAATATTATTTAATATTGTTTACGGATTTATGTATTTTAGAGCCTGAAGTGACTACTGCAGTCACTCAGCTATAATGTCTCCATATAACCTGTTGAATTGTTAGAAGCTTGACTAAAGTACATCTTACACAAAGTAACATTTAGTTTTATCTTAAAAGATTATAAATGATTCCACCAACTCGCTTCTCCTAAAGTTTTACTACTAATCTAACGACAGCCCTGCTTCAAAGTTGAATCTGCCTGATTCCCTGTTGGTTCTTGTTAAACCACCAGATCTATTTTACATCTGTGTATATCTATTTTACATCTGTGTATATCTATTTACATATGTAGTATGTATCTATTTATATGTAGGTATTTTTATATAGCCATGACACTTCTTGACCTCTGTGCTGCTAAATGCAGAGCTAGAGCTTCTGAACCCTGGCAGTTGTTAGTTTCCTTGTTTGTTTATAATCCTGTGATTACTCTTGCTTCCTTCCTTTGAGCTCCCATCTGTGCACAGCAAATATACTGGGGTAGGTATAAAACGCCAGACCTTCTCCCTCTTTTTTTTCCTGCATGTTGCCATTCTAATTTATCAACATTCATTTCTTTGAACAGTGACTGTACCAGTAACTCACATTAAGATACTCATGATAGTAAACCACAATGCTCAGGTCCTTTTCTGCACCACTGCTTGCCTGAATAATCTTTCAAGGCTTAATATTCTGTACCTTCTTTTTGCCCAGCAGCATCGCTTCTGACTTGGCTGCAGTAACTACGTTGGACTGCAAAGACAGTCAACAATCCAGATCACAGGGTGGGGGGAAAACAGTCCTTCTCATCTTTTCCTGACCTTTAAGTCTTACAAAGATTTAATCAATAACCTGCAAGAATTTAGCTCTAGATCAGGGCTCCTAAACTTGTCAGCTTACCATCACCTACTTCCATGGTGGTAGCAGCTTCCATCCATACAGATGAGCAAGTAGCAAAATTGAGATCCTTAGAGTTCTGTTGGCCGATGAGTGCAACAGGAGCAAGTTTGTAGAACAAGATTTCTGGTGGTCAGCTGCAATGTCCACAATATGAATGTTTGGAGAGAGGAGTTTTTCTAGTGATCTCTTGCACTGAAGCCTATGAGCAAGTCGGAAAGCATTACACTCCTGGAATAGACATTTTGCCCAAAATGAACTGAATTTTCAAACCCTAAGACTTCTCTGTCACAAACATCCAAGTGGAGTGAGAACAAACGGGAGATCCACTTCAAGAGCCCACTCAGGATCCGACCAGCACAGACCCATCCCCAGGCAGCACTCCTGGAAACTGCTGGAAACTGGAGCTCTGAAATCCCACTCTGTGTCACCTAAACCTGAACCATAACAGGGTATCCTAAAGGTACAATCCTGTTCCTCACTACCTCCACATAACTATGGTTTGAGATGATCCAAGGAACACTTATTTATTTAATGTGTCCCCAACTAATTCTATACAATACAATCTAAAAATTCACAGCACAAACTCAAGTATCTTGGACAAATTAAAGCACAGCACCAGCAGAAAGAGCCCCTCAACTCTAGAGCAGGCATCAGATGAAGTGAAAGCCTACCAGTATCTGAACCTGAACTCTAGACAGCATGACAAAACTCATACTGTCTCAGAGTCCAAACTGAAGAACAAAACAGAACAAATTCAAACTCCAAGAAAACAATCCCCCAGAAGATTCATATTGTGCTTATCTACAGACACAATGCTTGAAAGGTATTTTAGAAGATGACACAGCCAAAATGCAGGTGGGGATGTGCACTCCTTAAAAAAACAAACAAACAAACAAAACCCAAAAAACCAGCTGCACTCAATACAAGTACTTCTCGGAAAAATAAATAAGAAACTGTTATTCCAGCTTATTTCTTTGTTTTAGACCTAGTAACTGTACTATTATGCAGATAAAGTCTGACAAATGAAAGGCCTATATAACCAGCAGGAGGAATAATGGATACGGGTAAATGTAATTACATACTGTCGGGAAAAATTATTAGGGACAACTAGTGCAAGAGAAGCTGCCTCCAGCTGATTTTTTGAGAGGAGTACAGAACATCAGAGTCTCTTATTTTAATAAGCATTGTGGGTTTTGTACAAACTAGGTGTATAAAGAATGTGAAAAATAAAATGCATCTAACACGGATTTGCAAATAATGCATAAAAGAAACCAAAGTTAGATTCTTTTCCTGCTCCTATAGAATTGATAACCCTCACATTAAAGAAAAAAGAACAGAAATAAAATATAATGTGATGTTTATCTTTTCCCCCCCCCTAATTTCCATAGCATGCTTGCTCCATCATGGCTGCATCTACATGACAATTTTTAATCCAAGTCCATTTTGGGGGCCAAAGAACATTGCATCTTCCTTTCAGCATTTCAGATGGTTTCAAAACAATCCATTCAACTTCTACTGATCAGAGGTTAAAATTAATTCCTAACGTTTTACAGAATTCCTAATGGTGTATAAAATTCATATTAGAAAAGAAATTTTATTTGTAAATCCTTGTAAGACTGTAACTTGAAATGACATTCACTATTACATTTTTAAATCTAATACAAGAACCAACAGGAACATATGCACATGGTTTTTGCTAGATTAAAAAGGTAACACTGAGTATAGGTACACTTGCACAAAAATCTCTATCCAAGAACATTTTAACAGAGAAAACCCTATACAGGATGACCAGTTAGCAAGCAGGGTGTCATACTTAGCCAGAAACTATAGCTAAAGCTGTTGAAAATTTAAAAATTCATAATTCCTATGAAGCTGAACAGCCAGAATACTTCCAAAAACTAGGCTCCTTAAGACATGGGGTTTTTACCATGTTAACAAGACAGTCTTCATGTTTAACAGGTCTGTCACAAAAACTCCTGATCAGATTCTGCCCTCACTTCTGTTGAGAAGAAAAAAAAAATAAATAAATGAATGAAAGTATGGATTTGATATTTATCTGGGTACTCATTTAACCAAGTTTCTTTTGCTGTGTACTTCAACACAGCTTCTAAGCCACAAGATGTCTAATATAATGCTTCACTTTGGCTAGAGATTAGTCTTATTTAACTTGATGTGTCATTACAGAAAAAATAAAGACAACAACAGGAAGCCAAAGGCATTTCTGCATTTAAAAGAGAGAACAACACAGCACTATTCCATTCTAAAAGGTGTATCTCAAAAATATTTTATTAGCCATCTCATATGGGCTGGCAACCATCCATGGCTGCTGCATAAACAGCATGGTAAACATCAGGGGTCAGGTTTACAACTTCTGAAGCAGCAATAGGAGAGCTGAAATGCTGCTCACCAACAAAGAGCTTCATCCAGACTTCTCAGTTTAACAGCTTGTCAATTTTTCCCATCCAATTTTTAAATTGAAAGAGATCAGCTTCCTCAATCTATGTTTTAATACCCAGGAAACAAAAAGCTCTACTACATACACCCTTTAGGATATCACAGATAATAACAAACATTTAATTCATTCAACTACCATTGCTTAATCCACCAGCAATATCAGCATCATTAGTTTAGCCTCCACATTTTGCTCAGACAGGAACACATTTTAGATTAAGCATCCAATTATTGGCTCATAAAGCCACATTACTGGCATTTCCTTCTTAGCAGAGTGTGGTTTAATTGGCAAGGGCCTTTTTTCCTATGACTAGCCTAATTCTAAAGAATGTCATATGCCCTTCTGAACAACACATCAAACTGCAGGGGAAGCACACTGAGCAACACCCTCCTGAATAAATCTGTCTAGCTTATGGCCATTAACACAAATCCCAACTGCTCTTCCCATCAACTGATATTGATGACAGTGACGAGGACACTACAAGCTTGCTTTGGTGGCCATTAGTAAATTCAATTTCATTCTCTTTTTAAAAATAACCAATAATATGTCAAACACTTGTGTATGTATCAAGCTAAAGAGAGTGGTTTAAAGAAGCACAGGTTGACAAATAGCCAAATGATTTCACATTTAGCTATATACAGCATCATATTATATGCTCAAGAGAACAAGACAAAAATATGTGATATTACAATTAGGGATTAAGGTTTTAATGCCACGAATTTAGGATAACTGGCAGTAAAAATATTGAGGAGCTGTTATGCTGGCTACCACAAATGACTTTTTCAGGCCTTTATAACACAACACCATTACATTTTAGAAGTAATAAAAAGTCTCAGAGTTTCTGAAGAACTTTACAGGCAACCTTTCTCTATTCTAGCATCTATAAAGCCAAACTCCTTTTGGGTCATGAACAGAGAACACCAATACACACATATCTTATAAAACTTTAAAACAAAAAAGGCTTTTCCACAGATACTACTTTCTTTGACATTTTAGATAATTAAGATAGGAAAACACTTTTTAGCCATTAATACTTCTTTATAAATGCTATTAGCTTTTAAAATACCAGCTTCGGACTGGCACACCTTTTCTTATGGTCTTAAATGATAACAAAACTCACAAAATAGCTTATTTCTTTTTTCCCCTGTTTACAGCACTTCTCTTCACCTCCAAAAGGTGAAACCCAAAGGATCAAGCAGGAAATATTAATGCCTGGATTGAAAAACACAAAATGTAACAGGGAGGAGACCTTCCAAGGGGACAAAGAACACTTTGATCAGTTTTAAGATACTGGGTTTTCAATCACAACACTCCTGTGACAATTGTGGCAGGCAGTCCATGGGGACACTCATTTGCTCAGGACATAGATACTGCTGTGTTCTTCACTATCATGACAGATCTGAGATTGTCAGTGTGACAGCTCCTTTGTGAACACAGTTGGAGACCCAGATGAAAATCCGCAAAAGCAGATAAAGGCAGCAGTTGCACTCATGAAGTCAACTGTGTGCAGCTGAGTCTCTCTTAGTATACGATTACAAGCACAGTTCCTCTTGAAACAAGAACATGCACTTCCTGAAAAAATAAGTTACACCAAACATCATGCTTCAGAACAAAGTGACTAATGCTGTCTCTTCACTAGGCAATATGCACTGAAAACTTCTTTCATACAATATTAGAAGTCCTACCTTTCCCTCTAGGGCCTGTATAACTGAAGTCAATGTGATGGGGAAGTCTTGCTTTTATAAGCAAAGACCAGGAAGAAAAATAGCATTTTTACCTGTTAAATACAAAATACCTGCAACCAACAAAAGCCCTGATGATGTGGTTCAACAGAAACACTTCATTAGCATTCGTTGGGATGATAGACAGAAATCATTCATGTGTTTGCCATGGATTACACTCTCACAAATTCAATTCCAGACCATAGCATCCTGCCCACATGGAATACAACCACCAAAGGTTTTTCCAAGCACACATGCACCAAGAACACTGCTGGCTGCAACAGGCACAATTACGGGACTCCAACTTTCCAATAGCTTCATCAACACACAGGTGTCTGTTGCAGGCTGGAGTTTTTTACAAAACTTAAATATTGGGACTTTCTCGGGAAGTTCTTTAGGGTAAAAAGCATGTCGACTTCCCTAATTATTTAGGTATCTTTTTATTTGGGGAAAAAGAACCCCTCAAAACAAAATAAAACAAAAAAACCCAGGTTTGGGCAGTCAGGTGCCACAGAGTAGCCAGATACAGGACTTGAGAATACTCTCAATCCTCCCCTGCTTAGGTACTCTGGCACTGAAAAGAAAACATAGCTTGAGCTCAGCACTGGAGTCCAAATGCAAGGCAGAAGCAAGAAATATGAAGGGCATGACACAGTGAAAGGATCAGGGGAGTACTGGAGAAAATATTCCATCAAAAATGAGCTAAGCTGAAACTGGAACTCCTGAAGCTCCATTAGCAAGTATTTGTAAAATCCACTTGAAAAATTCACACGGTATCTTTACTTCCAGTGACTCCTCCATACTGCAGTTACAAACTATATTTAAAGAAAATTACTTAGAACCATGCTTTTCAAACTATTTAGGCAATGTGTCACTTCCTTAAGATAAAAGCTGTTTTATGAATGAACATAAGTGACTGCAAAGACAGTTGGACTCACAGCAAAGAGATGTTGTGTCTCTTCCACAGTTCAAATTCATATTGCTTTATAGGTTATGATTTATGATTCAAACTGAACTTGATAAGCAGTTACAGATCAAATTCTTCCTTCTTGGGACCCAACAGACAACACTAACTTGCAGCATCTTTATTCTACAAATATTGCTGCAGTAAACAACTATAACCAAAGTCAATATGAGAATACAACCTCAATAACAGAAATGCTAAAATAAATACCAAATTTTCCCAGGAGGTCAGTTTGGAGGAGTCTTCTACACACAGAAAAAATACCTGATTTTATTGAAGTTACCTGTGCACCAGTGTCCTGTCTATACAAAGGGTATGATATACTTTGTTCATCACAAGGGGTACAAGTAAGATTAAGCTAACATTTGCAAACCCTTTACATGCTACAGGGCAGCACCAGTGGAAGAACTGAGCAAAGTAGTAGTAATTCTGTATTCAGACTGGTATTTGAATGATGCATTAGACCACATGCTGCATAAAATAGCACAACAGACTGAAAGCAGTTCATTCAGAAGATTGGTCCAGTATAGAAGGGAGAAAGGGAGGGTGAGGCAGAAGGGGAAGAATCTGATCACATAATTACAGGCTTTCTGACAATGCACGCACACAAAAGCAGCCATATCAAAATTTTTCTATACACTCTTAACACTGTTTTATTTTTCTTCATTATTAACTGCGTGATGGTTCTGTCACTATTTACAGCTATTTTTAAGAATTTCAGACAAGCAACACAGCATGTGTCCATATATCAGAAAAGAAATAAGGAGCATCTATAATGCAATGTAAAATCTATTCGTTTTCCTTCTTACAGCACATAGCCAGTGGATTCCATGATCGCACACTACCATTAGGAAACCAGCATCACCAGATTTATGTTTAACTAACTGCCTTCTCATTTAGATAACAAGACATAAGGGTTCTGTATGGTAGCATAGAATAAACATTATGAAAGTAGTGACTGATTTTGCCAATCGCAATAAACGTTCTTCACCATATAGCCAGTATCTGCTACTGTTTCCATTTTTACATTGAAAACACTATTATTTTACAATCTATATATACAAGGTACGGCTTATTGCCATGTAATCTTGCTCACTCTAATGGCAGCTACGATGAATCCATATAATACAACCAAGAAATTTCCACGCTGACCATATACAACATTTTTAACATGTATTCTTTAAAAATCATTACCTGTGTATACTTTAGGCTATCTCCACCTAAAGTACGCTCTCAAGACCTTGGATAAATTTCAAAGACATTACATTATTTATACTGGGATGAGGGAGAGGGTGGTTAGATAGGGAAAACATGAGGAACTCTGATTATACAGCTGCCATCTTTCTCCATCAAGAAACAATCCAGGTTTCCTTTCATGCATTTGTGACACTGTAATAACCATCATCTACTTGACTTTAATTAAGAATATATAAAAATTAATATTTTTGTCTTTGGAGAATTATCCCCAAGTGATGTCTACTAGAAAAAACAAACCAAAGGCCTCATTTAATCCACCTACTCCAGTGTTCAATTTCGCCCACAATGCGTAACTGGAATTGCAAGTGGATTTAAAGAGACCATGAGAAAGAAGGAACTCACCATTCTAACTACTTCAGGGTAAGTCTGCTCTGTCAAACAGCCTCTGCTTATTGTAATGTAGTCCACCAGTTCATTAAGAGTGGAGCGCTTGTATTCTTTCATTTTAAGGTCTGAAAGCGTGTCCATGAAGTCAAAAATGACACAGCACTGTTGAAGTTTCTTTAGGAACAGTTCAGGCTGCTCTGAAGATGGAACGTCTATGAAACAAGAAAGGAAATCTTTGTGAGTCTGGCATCTTATTATACAAAACAGGATTTCTTTCTGAAGATCAATTTCAAAGGAAAGCAGCATTCATACAATTTTTGTAAAACAGAGCTCAGATTAACAAACCCCGTATAGGAACTGTATTACTATTGTGTGTTTCAGACCTCGAACAACATGCTGTAGAAGTAATTTAATCATCACCTGCTATTAAGAAAATAAAGTTCACCAAAAAAATGCAGGCTGAAGTGGCAAATGCACACACAACAGCATTCAAGACATAATTCTGTGATACACCACTGCTTTCATTGGAGGCTGACATTCACCATCAGTAACTTACACTCTGAAGAAGGATGAAAGAACTGTCAAACAGATCAAGCTTGATTAATTTATATTTCTAAACCCCCAATCTAAATATACATAAACATGTATATGAATACACAGCAAGACCATAATTCTGCAAACAAGTTTTCAGATTCAATCATTACCCCAATGTTGACACTTTCCACAGCAAAATCAATTTTACTGAAACACAGTAAGGACTATTTGCTGTACTATGAATATATAACATACATCGATAGGAACATTTTCACAGAAAATAACTGTATGTGCTTGACCAGTAAAGTAAGCAGAATGTACTACTTACTACTTTTGCTGTTTTCTTAATTCTCAGCAGATAAAAAACTTAATAAAATAGGAAAAGGAATGTAAATTTCCTCGTGGTTTGTTAGTTTACCAAGCGCATCAAAAGAGCACACAGAAAGCTTAATTTATCCAATGTTCATGTACACAAGAGGCTAACAGTAGAAAGTTGCAGAAATTAAATACACATTTCTACTCTGAAAGTATGCCCTCAAACAAGAGAGCACTTCACTTCCTTGGGTAAACTTTTTAAAGGCACAAATGCTCTGTCAGCACCAGAATCCAGCAAATGACCTTCCAAGCCTCAATACAGCATGTGAATGAAAACTTTTGCTGATTTCAACCAGAAAATTGTAATAGTAAGAACTGATGTTCATTTCCTAAAACTTGGACATACTTGTAAAAAGCCAGCCTTAGACAGAACTTCTTTTGGCTGACACAAGAGTATATCAAGTTAAGGAATACTTGGCAAACACTGGAAACTGTTAGTAACTGTACAGGAGTTCTAAGGACAAAGTACCATGAGTCTGTTTTAATTAAAAAATACACAACAGTTACTAGTTTGAAGTTCAAAAGACCTATGAATATACAGTATACTATTAAAAGTAATAATAGAGATGCAAGGACCCCAAGGCACTTCACATCAACTCTCTGTATTGCTTAAACACTGGAAAGAAAAAATATGGACTGCAGTACAAAGATGCTACACAGTTTCTGACCTGACATGATGAAGTACAACAGTTTATTCAACCTTTTTCTGCTTATAGTACTGCAGTAGTGACGGGATTCAAGAGGTTGTGTAAACTGCATCCTATGAAAAACAACCAGGATCTGGGTGAAGTTTAATTGATGGTATCAGGCAGTACACACCAATCTCTTATTCATTAGGCTTGGGTAAGCTCTGCAACAGCTGTGTCCAAGGGAAGATAAGGGGGAGGAGGGAAGCATTACAGTTATGACACCACATTTCATATCATCGGAATTGTTCACCCCATGTTCCCAAAGGAACAGTGGAACATCTGTGGCACAGAAGATGCAAGAAATGTGGTCCCACAGAATCCCAACAAGAGCAGCTATGCAGCCTCCCCAAACACCTCTGGAAAAATGAAGGTCCCAAAACCAGGTCACCCTAAAGCCATTCCACTGGCCAGTTCTCTCTCACAGGTTCAAATGCCTCACAAGAGGCAGTGCTGAAACCTAAGATAAGACAAGGAGTCAGAGAAACTCATTAGCCTTCACCCATAACAAAAAATAACCACTTCTGAAAGCAGCCTTTCTAAGGTTACAGCCTCACAGGAGATAAAGAGCCTGGGGAAGCAAAGTAGTTGTGACTGCTTTCTTGACTACCTGCCTTCAAATAATACAAGAAAGTAGAGTGGACTTCAGAATTCAGTGTTATTAGCATGCAGGCAACAGTTAATCAATTAATAATTTATTTCCAAAGCCAGATTGTAAATACAAGCTGAAAAAAGAAGAACAAGAGGGGAAGAAGATAAAATTGCAATTAGTTACTTTTCAAGAGTATTATTTCTTTCCTACACGATCTATAATCCATCAAAGAACTTGACAACATGTAAATGGTATCAATAAAATCTATGATGTTACACAAACGTTGTTTTAGTTGCATTGTTCTACATGGCTTTCACACATTCACTTTGAACAACAAGAATATCACGGTCAAAGAAAAAAACAGGCTGAAATCAAATGGGACTCCATTAAGATACAATTCAGCACAAGTTATAACCAGATTCATATGACTCAAGACAACACTCATTCTGAGGTAGGGTTGGTATTAAATAAAAATTTAAAAATGACTAAAGCATTAAAGTAACTAATAAAGTTTGTTTTCAGTTTTCCTCCAGTTGAGTGTCTGGAGGTGTGGGAACAGAATGAAAAATATAATTAAGTTCTTCTCAAGAAAAACCACTCTAGAACAGTATATGAAATCCATTGCTGCCTTACTACATCAATGAGCCATGTGAACTGTAGTGGTAAACCAAAAAAACAAACCCAATCAAAAAAACCCACAACCAACCAACAAAAAGAAAAAAAAACACCACCAAAGCCCCACAAAATAAAACCTAACAAATCAATTGTTCTGGTCAGATCTGCTTTTCTTTATTAAGCAAGTTGCCATTTACACTGCAAAACAAAAATGGAAGAAATTTCACGCAATAATATTTCTCATTTTTCTTGAGGATTCAGGGTGCCTTGGGAATAGGGTAACACCTCATGCCTCCATTTTTTTCTACTTGGAAACAGCAAAAATATATGAGAATACATTTTAACGGGGTCCTAATATGCACAGCACAAGAAAAGGGCAGCAGAAATCAGTAAAAGCAGCATTCCATGTTCCCAACCTTCTCACAGAGATCATGCTATTAGTTGGCTTGGGTTTGGGTTTGGTTTTTTTCCTGGTGTTTTCTTGTTTGGTTGGTTGTTTTGTTCTGTTGGGTTTTGGGGTTTTTTTGGGGGGAGAGGGGTGTGGTTTGGAGTTTTTTTGTGTGTGTTTCACAGCTGTACAGACCTTACCAAAAGATCACTAAGGGTAGACTTCCACAGCCACCCTTTTGCTATTTGGAGCAGAAAGCGCACTGGTGCTTGGGGTACAGACCTAGGGAGCTCCATAATGCAATGACTTGAAACAAAATATGCAGTTCCTTACAGGTGTTCACACTTTGCTGATGAAAAACAGCGAATCATTTTCTTCTAGCAGAAGGATACTCAAGAGCTTTCAATGAATTCTACAACATCCTACTCTTCAGCTAACTTGCAGCCAAACATTTAGGCCCCAAAATTTAACAACCTGCGATATTACATTGTAACTACTTTTGGTTGAAAGAACTGAAAAGTGAGCAACTGCTCTGATAAATCTGTGTAAATACCTATAATACTTAAATCATCTAATAAAATCAAAATGACACAACTAGTGGCGTCTGTGATTTATGACGAATGCACAGGAGAGTATGTATTTATTAAAATAAAGATTTAAAGAAAGATAAACTTCCATCTGGATGACTGTGAGAACTCTCTCATTTATCAGGTCTTTGCTACAAGTTAATTTTCAGGCTTATCGGTTTTCTTGTTAGCTACTGAAACCTATACAGAGCTTTTGAAATACGCTCTGTATTCAAAGATTCAAAGGAAACTGGCTTAGTGAAAGCAAGTACTAATACATCTGAACAACGATAATCAAGAGAGCATAAGAGCCTTTAACAAAAGCAACTCCTTTATAAAGGTATCAGAAAAATTGTCTGAAAGTAATTTTTTTTTTTTAACATGGACAAATAATTGTTACTACAAGGGTTGAAATGGCCAAAGCAATCCAGTTTCTCTCTTAATAGCCTTTCCCAAAATAATCCTAATCCAAGCAGCCCATCCCTCTCATCAGCCATCTCTGCAGTGTCTGCCTTCTGCATCTTTTATCAAGTAAAGAATAAAAATCTGATACCATACTTCTACTGCAAATCTCTAACATACATAAAAAATATTCATGTTTAGACTACATTCATATTTTAATTAGGTATTTACAAGTAAACGATTTTGGATCATAGAAAACTAAAACTATGCATTAGACCAGCAAAAGTGCATCTAGAGAACTGAGCTGTGGTTCTCTTCTCAGTGGCAGCGAAAAGCCAAGAATGGGGAGAAACTAAACACCTGGATCAGTTCCCTGTTCCACTTCAGCCTGTAGTTTTCCAATGAAGGGTATAATGCCAGGAAGTGAAGGTGGGGGAAGGGACTGAGCTGCTTAAGACCAGCACAGCAACAGCAAGGAGAAGTCCCGGAATTGCACATGCAAGAGGTAATAGGGCTTTGAATGAGACGAAAACAGGACAAATTATGCAGATCACATATAAAATATTAAGCAAAACTAGGATATGCTCACACATGCTACCCTGCACCCACATATGTACTATCAAACGTTTATTAATAATTAAAACCAAAATGCCCTCAGAGTTAACTACTGCTTCCAGTACATAAATTACTGTTATTAATCAGCTTGAAGGTGACATTTGCATAAGGAACTAGCATCACCTTTTTGTTTGATAGTAAAAGCAACCACCATATTAAGCATGAAAAGTAAGAACACACATACTAAACCCGAAGTATGTCCAGAATGTGGGACAGTAAGATTAATACTAACTTTTTTACTCACATCAATTTTAAAAACTTCCTTACAATTTCCCAACATCTGAGAACTCCATATTCAATTGCCTCTGCCCACTGGGATTCTTTCCTATATTCTTTCCCTATCAACTTAATGGCAAAATAATTCCCCAACTTTTCTTCAGTTTCCCTATCTCCCAGTTATTAAATAAACCTAGGACTATTATTTTTCTAGTTGACTAAAATTTCCTTATGACAAAAAAGCCCTAAAAAAACCCAAACAAACTGCCCCCACTTTGCTGCCACTTGTTAAACACAACCAACTATTGCAGCAAGAACCTACCTGAACAAAGCAGGCAGTTGTGCATAAATCTGTCCCCCACAGGTCACTATGAAGATTCTATTTTGTAAGAAGCTAACTTCCTAGTTTTTATTCAAGTAAAACTTGCAAATTTGAATTTGAAAGCTTTTTCTCTGCTTTGAGAAGTTGACTTCAAGAGGTCTAGCGACACCCAGCTCAAAGCTTTCGCTAACTCAAGGTCCTGTCATACATATACCCAAGTACATAACAAGCCACATTCTACAAGCTACTTTTCACAGTAGAATATAGGTCTTAAGACGCCAAGAAGTACAAATGTTTGCCCTCTCTTTCTTACACACACTTCTTGAGAAAAGTAATCACTATTCTGATTACATTCATTTAATTTTCCTGACTGGCTGTCAGTATTATGAATGCTTTGTGAAGTCAGTAATCATTCATTTATAAGAGGTGCTTTTTTCAAAGCTGTTTGCCCAAACTATTCTCTCTATTTAATAATTATACAGGCAGGGCAGCAGTTAGGCACTGTGTTCAAAATACATAGTCTAACCACTATCAACATCATTCACACAGCAATAAATATAGTGTGACAAACTCAAGCTGACTTTCATGAGTGAACATGCACAAAACGATAAGCACAACATGAACATACTATTTCCAGCACATTCAAAATGCACTATTAGAAGTGCAACATAGGACATACTCCACCAGTTTTCCTGATAATCAGTGTCTCTCCAGATGACCAATCACAAAATTGAAAATTAGTTCCCTGACCGTAAATTTCTTCTGACCAAGCTGAACCAAGTTCTCACCAAGTGGGAGTATCCTGGGTAGTTTCACAGGGATCCTGGATACTGCAAATCCCTCTACTGCTTTCCAGTGGCACCCGATTATTTCAGAGAGGTTTCCAACAAACATCATTTACTAGGATGAGTAGTCTGAAAGCAGTAATCTAGCATTTGATTTGAGTGCCTGGAGTGCATGGAGCAGCATTACAAGCAACAGGGGATACTCCTTATTAGATATATACACTGCCAATCTTTACAGCATAGATACACTTTTAAACATATTAATCGGAATTCTGCCTTTAATAGTGTATGTAAGATCTGACAAGCTTCAGCCCCTTAATGGAACACACAGATGAAGGGCTCCTGTCTCCATCATAAGACCAAGAGTTAAAAACAAATGGACAATAAAAAAAGAATTTCAATAAAGCGTATTTTTAAACCACATACTTTTAAATTTTATTAAACTTTAATTATACATTTTTTCCTACTTCCACAGCTGCCAAAATGCAGGCAACAGTTTAAGCCTCCTCACTTTAACCCATATGGCTCAATCCAGAGCCACAGCAGTAAAGCAGTCAGTGAAAAGACTCCTTTAGGCTACGCTTTGTCAATCTGTGAACAAGACTTGTTCATCCCACTGCTGACTACATCAGTGGTGTCTGTGCTGTGAATATCTTTCAACCTGGAAGTGAACGAAGACCACAAGCTTGGTTGTCAAAGCTACTGATGAGCCATAGCAAAGTACTATTACAACCATACTTGTTGCAAAAAGACTGATGACTGCAAATTAGCACCAATGATGTGTCACCCTCAAGTGAGCAGAGAGCTCCAGGGTTCCCTAGGTTTTAAAAGTTTGAGTCCTCTTACTCATCACTAACCCAATATGATGAATACATTATGAAGCAGAGTTATATCAAACACCTAGGATAATAATAAGCAATCAAGTAAATACACTTGAATTCATGAGCAACTAATGGAAGACAACATTATGAGGGTATGTGGGTACACCAATTGTTGTTCTGGGTCCCACAAAAATACTCACAAGAGTTTTGGTACTGTCTGTCACGCTAGTATTACTAATAACCATTTAGTAGTAACTGTGTCTTTTCATAGTCGAGCAGCAATGCCTTCTTCCTCAGGTAAGCTGACAGCAGTTTTCAACCCCTCCTCATGAGTTCTTCTATGAATGGGAAGCGTTTAGACTAATGGAGTAACCCAAAACAAAGTTTACCTATTCTACCTGAAAGTACGTTCAAGCCAAAATCATGCAGGTCAAAGAAAATAACAGAGAAGGTACAGAAAAGGACTGAGATTACACTAATTTTAGACAAAAATTGATGGGACAAAAGCAAGTAGATGAGTGGACCAAAAAAATTCAAAAGAGATGGAAGAACAGCAAAGCAGCTGTTAGTATTATGAGAAGGGGACAGAGTGGGAAGCCAAAGAAGGCAGAGCAACAACATACAAAAGCATTAAAAGACTAAGAGAGAAAAAGAATGAGGTAGAGCATGAGCAGAAAGCTTGTAAAAGAGAGGAAAAAAATTGTTTGGAGAGTATGTAACACAAAGAAAGTAGCAGAATATTTTTAAAGGAAAAAAACAGGAACTCAAAGTGTTTAAGCAAACAAGAATGAATGAGTTAGTTGTTAGGGGCTAGATTTGATTAAACATCTACATACCTGGAGGTTCTGACACTCTTGTGACACCTTTAATATATCCCATTACATTATTAATGGTAAGTTTGCCTAGACATCAAATGAACACTCATTTTGTAGCCCCAAGCTGATCACGTCTTGTAGGTTGTTTTCTCTCTGCTCCCTCCTTCCCAAATTTTTACTAATATTTCAAAAACAATTATTAGCAATTTTTTTTTAAGGGAAGCAAAAAGGCTGACAAAAATACACGGAAATGTCATTTCAATTTCCCAAACTGAACACGTGGCATAAAATCCCAAAATAAGACAAAAATACTTTCCTGAAAGACCGAGAGCTATTGTGGCCAATTTTCCTGGACTGACTAAAGGATTTTTATACTGGCTCAGAAAGTTTGTGCTAGGTAAGTAGATTATTACTGAATTGCACTTTTTAAGTACAAGCTAACCTTTATTCAGAAGAGTCGAAGTCACTAGGTTTGCTGAACAGCCTCCAGAGAGAGCTGCTGCCCATGTTTGTCCTGCCACTTGAGAATACTGACCTGAGGTAGTGAAATTACGCAGACATCCTTCTGCCTAACCTTCTGCCTCATCTTCTGCCATTAGATAGGAAAGACATAATTGTTATTTTTCAAAGTCTTCTCCAAGGGGGAGGGAAAAAAGAAAGAGATTCATTTCAGATGTTCTTAAAACAAATCAAACAAACCAAAAAAAAAAAAAAATAACACACCAAAAAAACCCCACACAACAAAACCAAAACCAAAGAAACAAAACCAAAACCAACCAAATGATAAAACCACTGTTTGTGGTCTTCTTTCCACGTTTTATATAAACATAAGCATATATATACTTACAGGATTTGTGGTTGTTTAGGGTTTTGTTTGTTTGTTGGTGTTTTCTTACGGATTTTTTAGGCACTGACCTGTTAATATAGTATACTGGGTTGGTTTTCTTAACATGTCTAGCTATGCTGGGAGACAACACTAAAACCCAGTTCATCAGCTCCCAGAGCTGTGTTATAACACCCTTAGTCTAAGAATCAAAACATCCACAAACTTAAAGATGTAAGAATTCTAACATCATGCTCCATTACAAACAAAAAACTGATTCTACATGAAAAATCTTTGTAGTTGGGTTTTCTGAGACTCCAGGATTAGTAAGTATTACTCCTTACACCTTTGCACAATTCTAGCTGGTAATATCTTCAGTGCTGAACGTTCAACTGGTTCCTTTCACCTGTTGCAGGAGCTATACACCAGAACTGAAGTCAGGTTTTCCTGTAGACATTTCAATAGCAAAAGCTTATAGGTAGAGCAAATGTAAATCTAAACCAAGCTGAACTTACCTACTTGCTCAGCTCCTCTCCCCTAAAGGAGAAGACCAGAGACAGGAACACAATGTAAACAGAACCACCTCAGTTTTCCAAGTGATTTCTCAAATTACAGCATTGAGCAAAGCTACACAATAGTAACTTAGTGCTCCACTGGGTCACCTCTACTACTATCTTCCTTTCCTTTAAAATCACCACCAGTACTTCAGGCTGGTTTACAGTGTATTTTTAACTGTCTAGCTAGTCCCTAGGACCCTGCTATCCTCCATCCATCCATTCCTAAGCTCTTAGTAGAGCATAGGAATTCCAAACATCAATAGAGACACAAGTCTCAGCTCATTACTTCAACTTTGTCGTGCTATGCTTAAACCACTTTTATACTTTTATAGTTTGTTTCTGTTAATATTAGGGAGAATGATGGATAACACTGCAGCTTCAACTTTGTCTGGCTACATCATGTGCTTCCTCCCCCCCCCCCAGTGTAAATTAATGGCAAATATCACAAGATGATAAGATTAGCAATTAATAATGAACATCTCACTATTTCACTCTACTCTGGGCTTGTGAGACCCCAGCTGGAGGACCGTGTTCAGCTCTGTGGCCCCCAACATAAGAAGGATGTGGATGTGTTGCAGCAAGTCCAGAGAAAGCCACGAAAATGATCAGAGGGATGGAGCACTTCTCCTATGGAGACAGGCTGAGAGAGCTGGGGTTGTTCAGCCTGGAGAAGAGAAGGCTCCAGGGACACCTTACAGTAGCCTTCCAGTACCTAAAGGGGGGCTATAAGAAAGATGGAAAGGGACTTCTGACAAGAGCATGTAGTGACAGAACAAGGGGAAATGGCTTTAAACTGACAGAGGGCAGATTTAGATTAGACATAAAGAAGAAATTCTTCACTATAAGGGTGGTGAGGAGCTGGCACAGGTTGCCCAGAGAAGCTCTGTCTGCCCTGTCCTAGAAGTGTTCAAGGTCAGGTTGGATGGGGCTTTGAGCAACCTGGTCTAGTGGAAGGTGTTCCTGCCCGTGGAACTAGATAATCTTTAAAAGTGAAGAAATTAATTACGTATGACAATAACCTCATACATCAATACCTCATAAAGAAAGCTGGAGAGAGACTTTTTGTAAGAGCAAGTAGTAACAGGACAAGAGAAAAAGGCTTTAAACTGACAGAGGGGAGATTTAGGATAGATGTTAGGAAGAAAGTCAAGTGAGATACTGGAACAGGTTGCCCAGAGAAGCTGTGGCTGCCCCATCCCTGAAATGTTCAAGGCCAGGTTGGACAGGGGTTTGAGGAATTTGGGCTAGTGGGCTTTGAGCAATTTGGCCTAGTGGAAGGTGTCCCTGCCCGTGGAACTAGACAATCTTTAACATCCCTTCCAACCCAAACCATTTTACGATTCCAGGTTCCTTGGATGGCAAGAAATCTAAAACCCAGAAAAAGGTTTCTAAGTTCCAGGCTACTAAGAAACACCTTTGCAAAAAAACCCATGATGGCATGCTGAACTAAGACAGAAGAATCCAGAGAGGATTGTCTTCCTTTTCATAAGATTCTTACCAGATCACTTTTTTTTTTTCCCCTGCATGATATGAGAAGCTTTTGTGCTGTAATGATCATTATATATAAGAACACAAACGTGTCACAGCAGTCTTAAAGTTACTTTCCATTCTAACTGGGGTCACAAGACAGTTCAGGATTTGCATTGGAATGTATTTATTTGGTGCATTAAGTACATAACAAAAAAATGATTAATTATGTATCTGTACATGCTTCCTGGGAGACAACACTAAAACCCAGTTCATCAGCTCCCAGAGCTGTGTTACAACACCCTTAGTCTAAGAATCAAAATATCCACAAACTTAAAGATCTAAGAGTTCTAACATCATGCTCCATTACAAACAAAAAACTGATTCTACATGAAAAATCTTTGCAGTTGGGTTTTCTGAGACTCCAAAAATTACACCTTGCTTAGCAAGTGCTCTGAAACTGCCATCCTTCCAAATCATAGAATAGGTAGAGTTGGAAAGGACCTTATGATCATCTAGTTCCAACACCCAAATAAAAACATGCAGTATTCATTTTGCTCAAACTACAAGAGTTGCTCTATGAAATCTATACAGAAACACTTAAGATTCTTGCAAAACAACCTGAACCAAGAGCACAGGAAACCCAAAACATAACTCTCATCCAAATGGAGTCAGAACCAGTGCCAGGATTGCTACTCTGAATACTGACCCACTAATTTATCCCAGAAGTCACAGGAGTACTTCATTCCCCAGTGAAAGAAGTAATTAAGTGAAAACTATTCTACAGACACAACCTACTAAGAGCTCAGGCTTGTATTTAAAAATATTTACATTTATTAACTTAAATAATATACATGCATATAAAATAGAGATTTCTCTAACCCTATTTATACATCGAGAAGAGTTTAATTGAACCCTGAAAACATAACTTCCATTCCCTTCTCATTTGGTAGTATAAATTTAGTCAAGAACATACTCTATGCTAATTTACCACAATAGTCTCCCAGCATTTTCCAGTAATGCACTATGCAATCCAATTGTCTGTCATTAGTTTGCTCTCTCATTCTTTCCATAGAACGAGCAATGTTTGTAATGGATTAAGAATTTTATGATTTTATGGAACTGCACACATGTAAGATGCTACGATTGTGGAAGAAAAAGACAGGATCTAATAAACACCCCAAAGTTATGATGGAAGACGTGCAAACAAGCTGGGAGTTCAACCTAAAGTCCCAAAATGGACCCCCCTAAAAGATCAACTTCTTACAGACGTTTTCTCTTTGCTGCAGAAACTCGGACACGACAGAAGGACAGAATTATGTGGCTTGGCTTTTATTATTCATTTAGTCTTCTAAACAATGGTTTCAACCCACTGAAATCCTCCAAGATCAGAATCAACACCTCAAGCTCGATTCAAATGTATGCCAAAGACAAGCTGGGGTTGCAGGGCATAATGCATCTGCAGCAACATGTCCCTCAGGAATACCAGTCACAGCACTCACTGCTCATCTGCATTTCCTGAGCACAAGAACCTAACCCCCGCTACATCCTGGCTGAGCCACAAGAAAACACAGGAAAACCTGAAGGTATATCTTGATCACACTGGAATAACATCTCCTTGACAACTTCAAAACTAGAAAGCATTACTCAAAAGATGCTATGTGAGGACTTTGCACCCACATGCAAACCACATGGTTTCTTTGTCAAAAAAGGAGGTTACCACATCATTCCCTCCTTCCAGATATGGTTCCTTGCATAAGGCCTTCCAGTGCTTCGGCTTAACCAGCTGCCCTGCGATATGGTCATTTGTAAGGCTCAGTCTGTATTATTCAATGCCTTATGACAATAACTCAAATTAGTCAAGCTGTTATTTAGGGGAACACCCTTCTCATGTGGCCAAGCCCAGCAGATCTGTCTAAATGACAGAAAATAAATAAATAAACCTATTTTATTTTGCTTTTGTAGTTACTGTAGATTGTCTCAGATTCCCCGCTGCACAGAAATATATCCCCGTTCTAGACCATGTCTACAGCAGTCTTGATCTTCAGATTATTCAGGATCTGGAACAATTCACCAACAGAAAGGAAAAACATGACTTTATATAACTTGCCCCTATACCCTGTCAAGTTAAATCTGTGTCATGCTGGATATTTTATGTTACTTGTAGTATCTGTACATACGTCTACATAAAAATACCAGCTGTTCTTTTAAAAAATCAGGATCTCCTCCATCACAGAATGGCTTAGCTCAGTTTTAAAGGAATGTAAATGAGAGACCCATTTACGGGTAATTATCATTTACCTTTAGAGTCCACTGTTCTGTTATACCTAAAGCAGGTATTATTGCTAAAACTTGGAAACTTGACTAACACAGAGTATTTAGGCTACTTTTCTACCTTTTAAACAGCAACCGTATTTTTGCTGCTGGAATCCTAAACAGGGTAGACATTTTATCTCCCCAACACAAGGTTCTGGAGAGCAAAGAATTCCTTTCTGAGTGTCTATAATTACCTAAAGGACCACCCTTATCATAGCTTTGCATTACCATAACGCACATGGATGTTCTTTCAAAACATCTTTACCTCTGACTTCTTCCAAAAACACTGAATTTAAAAAATGCAGTTTTCTTTTGGGAGAATGTATTTACCTGCCTGCATACACATGAGTCATAGGGGGTTTGTTACTCAGAAATGCCACCTGCTACTGGATAGACAAATCTATCACTGGGCCTTGGCAACTGAAGTGAATTTCTCTAGAGATTACTTAGCTCCTCTGCAATATGACTTTTAGTCTACAACAGTGTATCACCTTTAAATATTTGACCCGCTACTAACAGTATTATACTCTTAAGATTCATAAACAAGTTTGAGAAAACTGAATACTACAGAGACAAGGTTATGTCACACAACTAATATAACCAAAGGTATCGCTCTGCTGTGCTTAGCAAAATGTTTTTAGACTGTTACAAATATTAACAAGACATAACAGTTTAGGCATTAAATACAATTAAAACATATCTTCTGTGGTTACCAAATAACACTGCTACCCTCTCTATATCTTGCAAGCTACTCATCAGAGTAAAGGTGCTTCTCTGTTGAAGATGATAAGCTGATTATCTACAGCATTTATCCTCAGCTATGCTGTGGTCACAAACTTCATCTTCAGTTTGCATCCTGGCCAAACTGAAGTCAATGGGAGTGTTACATTGGTTCTTTATAACTGCAATTACACCTTTGCTCTAATTGGCAGAACGCTCAGTGCTTACTAACCAAAAAAAGGAAGAGCAATCTCAGCAGTTCTGTATTCCATGAAAAATTAATGGAGAAAAACTCAGCTGGAAAAGTGTGCATTTTGCAGGTTTATACATACATAGGTAGAACCTGAAAGCTCCTCTCCATAAGTGAGATGATCCAAATACTCTATTAGTGAATTAGCATAACGTTTAAAAGGCATTTTTACAGTCTCTGTAGATACAGATCACTCATAAACAAAGCATGTATAGTACAGTAAACATGATCATATGAATACATAAATCATAGAACACTCTCTAGCTTGCCCATACCTTTTAGGAATTGGCAGTCTCACTATTAGACTACCAGCAAGAACTCTGAACTGGCGCACATTCATTGCGCATTTAAAGCTAGGACCTCAGGTGCATCCTTCTTGCCTTTGTTTGGTTTTTTATCCCCATGAAATATCAAATTCACTAATACACTATTAAATGACAAGTAAAGCATGCCATTTAAAATAAAAAATAAGTAATTACTGCCACTGAACTGAAGTTTATCAGGAGAAGGCAAATAGCATTCTACATTCTCTTTACATTCAGGTTGTATCAGCAGGCACATGTATAGATGGCCCTTCCTCAATCCAATGTCTAGCATGCAGTCAAAGTAGATGAGTGAGGAACAAAAGAGATTTAAACTACACTAATCCAGTGGCTTCAGTATCCTACAGAAATGACAGACAAGGACCATCAAAACTCTTGCCACAGGACAAAGTTATAACTATAAAGACTAGAAAGCAAAATACAATCGCATGCCACCGAGTTCTCTGCCCTGTACCTGGAATATTAATTGTTTGGTCTAGGAGACTCTGGCAGTAGTCAACTAATTGCCTTCAAGAAAACTACTGAAGCAGCACTGTTGTGTGCCTTATTCCTTCCTCTGACAGAGGTATTAAAGTATCAATCCCTAACAGAAGACCTAACAATCTAGAGAGCTGTACACCCACTCCTCTGGTTCCTGTCATTTTCAGAGGATATTACAGCTTGTTTCATTTTAATATCAATACTAGCATTATCTGTATTGTCAGAAGGGAGTAAAGAATCCAACTCAGGCATTCCATCAGCAGCAGAGGCCCTTCAGTTTGAGAGTTCAATTTGGTATTGCTTCATGACATTTCTCTGGGCTGCTCCTACCTTTGCCTGTTTGTGGAGTTTCTCACAATCATGTCTGTAATACTGCTTTCTGAAGCTTGCCTCTTTTGTCTTGCTTCTCTCAGTCTGCAGCTGAAGACCTTCTCCAAAACAGCCCCCAGCTTCTCCAAATGCCATCTATTTTTACCTAGGCGCTGCCGTCTCACTCCGGATGCTGCTAATTGGCCCCTTAGTCACAACTGGAGAAGTAACCCAGTTGAGTAACTCTTTCTGAGCTGCTGCACTGAGAAATCTGTATGTCTCGTACTTGCATTAATTCAAATGAGGAAGCTTCCAGTGAATTTGTTCCCATGCAATATAAAGCCCAAAGTGTAACACAATTAAACCAGAATTTAGTCTCTAAGATTCTGTATCAAGCTCACTCGCACACACTTTTTTTTTAATTTTTTTTTAAGCAATAATCTTCTCACGCAAGCGTTCTATGCATTTAAAGTTCTAAATCCTGTAAGGAAGCACCACATAGCACAGGAGATAACTGTAGTACTAGAGATCAACTGTACTCCACCTATTCACCAGTCTTCTTTTTTCCCCACCTATTACCTAGACCAATCCGTAAACTTCCAGCTATCTACTCAAAAGAAGTGACAGAAAACACATGTTAAGTTAGATTTTTAATGAGTGAGACAAGTGATGACAATGCACGCATACAAGCAACCCACTCCGAAACAGGTGTTTTTCCACACAGACTTCTTTCTTACGTACTTGACAGAAAACAGCTGACTTCACAGCTACAGAATAATGTTTCAGACAACTCAGCAAGCCCTGCTTGCTTCTTAATCACTTTGCTCATGAAAAGTTAAGTTGAAGCATCTTGGAATTTCCTAACTATTCTGCTTCTGCATAGTTATCAATCAAATTAGTACAAACAGGAAAAACAGACCAAGAAACAGACCGACTAGTTAGGCAGCTTTTGCTAGGAAAACACTGGGAGAACGAAATAACTAAATTATCTAAATTCATTCTAAATTACTTTAAAGTCATGGTAATACTTTATTTTTCAACTAGAAAGGCAAATTTAAATGCTGAGTATTTAAAAGCCATTACTTCAGAAACACAGAACATAAATGAGAAAATTACCATTTATTAAGAGAACTTGGCTCATTTTCACTAATGAAGACCGCAATCGCTTCATATGAATATAATGAATCCCTTCTAGAAATTCGGAGGTTACCACAGACAAACACAGGAGGCACTTTTGACAACACAAATGCAACTATAAGATGTCCTGAACATCATCTATAAAAACTAAAAGCAGAGCTTTTCCACACATTGGTAATCCTGTATTCAGTCAAATACTGGCAGGATTAATACTATTTCCTAGGACGAGAGAAAGATCCTGCTCCACCCCATGAAGACGGCACACACTGCCAAGAGAACAGGGAAGGGCTGTCAGCTGTGGATCATTAAGAAACAGCCATTTAAAAAAAATGGGATGCTTTGGAGAACACAGCATCCGGTAAAACGGTGGAGTAAGTTTTCCATGTGGACCCAAGAGAACTTGAAATCATTTATTCTGCAAATGAGAAACTGAATGCTCCTATGATGGTCTGTTTTGCTGAGAAAGAAACTTCTTTTCACTTGAAAAGAAGGCAAAAAGGATCTGCTTTAAATGTGATTCTGCTAAAAAGAATGAACACGTACAGCAGACTGCAAAATCATTGCCCTGCAAACCACCACCATTAGCCCTGCACATCCCTACCTCCCACTCCCTCATTAGTCTGGTTTGGGTCTGGTTATTTTTGTTTTTAAAAAAACAGGTCTGTATGGCTGTGTATAACTTTGGTCCAGAGCGAGGACTCCAGTAATACAGCAAGAACTCCAGTTACTTATGTTACAGAGAAAGTATGCACATCTATTTGTGTTCAAATATACAGTGCCTCAAAACCAACGAGGAATCCTTGCTTCCCACAACAGCACCGTGACAGACATTCCGTTCTTGGAAGGAGCAAGGAGTGAGCAGAGGGAAAGCAAGCTCCTGTAGGACAAGCAGAGCCCACCACAGGAGCACCAGGCAATCTGGGCCCTCGAACCCAGCTCAAGAGCACCCCTCTCACTGTTCAACTCCTAAACCTCATTCTTGTTGATCCAAAATGTTGGAAAAACGTAGGCGTTTCTAGCTGTGGACACAACTGTGATGGGACAGGACACGGTTATTCCCAGTTACATTCTCGGATTATTCATGGGGTGTTCAGGCACAGCCAAAGTAGTTTCTACACAGACGAAGGCCTGATGGTTGTTGATTATTTTACAGGAGGCTATTCTCCCATGTTCGATGTGGCAGGCATGTGCTATAGTAATCTGTGACCAGCCTAGAAACTCAAGTTATCTCTGAGGGTACTCAACTCCAATCAATCCAAATGTCCTGGGCTAGGCTCGGCCACAGGAGAGGACACCCCTGACTTTCCATGGCATGCTTCCCTCCCGGCTTGAGACTCACAGGTCCCTGCTGCCCATGGGGCTTTTCTGCCATTTCAGTGCCACGTCCTGCACTCAACCAGGCCTACCAGCGGTGGCTGAGCTCTCCTGAGTTGTCTGTCCCCACTCAGATAAGGTGTAAAGAGCAGCCCAGTTTGTCCTCTCTCACTGCACACAGCCTTACCTGGACACACAGGTTTTCTTGGCCTAATGCAAGGGTTTGATCAGGATACAGCAAGGCAGAGGAAATTAAAAAAGGCTTGCTTGTGCAATGAAGAGGGAAATGGCAGGTTCTTCTGTTTTGGGCACTGCTCTTCCCAACTATGAGATAATCCTTGCTTGAGGCATCAGCACCACCTTAGGGCACTCATGGTGCAAGTATTCATCCCCGGCCCTCCCTGCAATAGCTCAGATCACCTGAAAAAAAATTTAATTACTCAACTCAATGAGCTCGTAGACAGATGCAAATTTATTGGTATTTTTGATTAAAGTACTTGTAAGGTAAACAAAACTGTATTATTGTACAATAATGTACTTCATCTATTCAGGAATAAAATTTTATTATCATCTTTCCACATCCTCACTATTTCCCAGTAACAGCATACTAAGTAATCCTTGAATTTTGTTCTTATTTTTCCAATGTTACAAAATGCTCAGTTTTTTAAGAAGTTGAGGGAAAAAGTGGTTTATTAGAGCAGGCCCAGATACCTCAGCAGTTTGCCTGCAGTAGCACTTCCCTTCTGTCTCACACAGAACACATCACTCAAGCAGAGCTCTCTGTTCCCCAGTACTCAGCCCAGTTCTGGCACCAGTATGCTTGAATTCCCCTCCACTGCCCTGTACCTGTTACAGCCCAACTCCTCTTATACAACAGGTCTGTCCAGTTCTTCTCTGCTTCCTGATTCTGTGACTGAGCAACAACTCCCTTTGCTTTCCCTTCCCTGATCATCCTACCTTTTCTTGTCACTACTTAGCAAGCTGCTAAGCAAGCTAACAAACATTGACCATTTTATGTTTCTGGAC